>NC_029775.3:49197510-49204841 GCF_000817695.3 Arachis duranensis | reverse complement strand
TGTCTCCCACCTAGCACTTTTGTTTATTGTCCTTAAGTTGGACTTATGGGGAGCTTCTCTCAAGGTGGCTTGTGCTTGTACTCATCTTGGAACTTCCACCAATGCTTGGACTTCCAATAAGCTCCATCATTTAAGATTAATATCTCCAAGCTTTGATGGAGTTCTTCACAAACCATGGGCTCCCAATGTTGATCCTCATGTGTTCCCGGATCCCATATTTTGTCTTCACACCCATCTCCAAGTTGATTATCATTAATCCATGTGGGTGGTGAGCAAGGTGAATTCTCAACAAAGTGACCAAACATCCTTCTAGACCCATGTACTCTAGTTATACACCAACCTTTTCTATCAAGCTTTGGACATGTGACCATAATGAACCTAGGATGATGCTTCCAACCACTAACCATCTCCTTTTTACTCTTAAAGCCACAAATATATCTAAGTTGACCATCTGTTTCAAGCAAACCATATTCAAGGGGAATAATAAAGCTTGAGTATAAGGAATTTACCCTCTTGAATGAGAGAGTGGACGGTGGTGGCTTGGGGAGAGGTATTTCCAATGTGCTAGTAAGCTCCACTCCCTTGTTTTCATCCTTGATTGCCTCCACCTTTTCACAAACTTCTTCATTCTCAATCCTTTGTTCATCAACTTCATCTAACTCTTCTCCATCACTCATGTCATAAATGGGAGGTTAAGAGAAATCTACCTCCACATCACTTTTAAATTCATTGGGGGAAGGTTCTTCAAATTCAAAGGATTCTTCACCAAGAATATTGGATGCATGATCTTCATCACCAAGGGAACTCAATTCTTGCTTCATTCTCTCCAAGTCTTCATATAGAATATGCCTCGGAGGTTGTGCACATTCCTCCTCAACATCAAATTCAATCTTCATGGAGGGGTTTTCTTCAACGTTAGATTCCCATGGCGATTCCGCATCTCCTAGGTCTTCAACCACTTCTTCCTTTTTTTCAATAATCATAGGCTTCTCCAATTGTTCTAACACAAAGTAGGATTCCTCCTTTTCCACCGGAGTTTCCAATCTCTCCTTCATGCTATGTTCCTCTTTAAATTCTCCACATGTAGCCATGGGAGTTCCTTGAGTGTCCAAAAGTGATTATCCACATGTGACCATGGGAGTGCTTTGAGTGCTCAAGCATTGGGAGGCTAAAATGCTTACTACCTCGGTCAAGGTAGCCATAAATTCTAGTGTCTCCCTTTGCATTTCTCCTTGCCCTTGAAGTATAAGGCTAAGGATTTCATCCATTGAAGATTGGAGTGGATAAGAGGGTTCATTGTCTTGGAGAAAGGGTTCATTATAGGAAGGTGGTTCTTCTTGGTAAGGTGGTGGTGTGTATTGAGGTGGTTTTTGGGAGTAGTAATCTTGGAATTGTGGTTCCATGTATGGCTCATATAGTTCAAAAGGAGGTTGGTATGGTGGGTAAGGATCATGGTCATATGGAGGTGTTTGTTGAAAATATGATTGTGAGTGCGGTTGAGGTTCATGTTGAGGATATGACTCATAGGCATATGGTGGTGGTTCTTGAAAATTACAAGGAGATTCACCATAGCCATTGGATTGATATGCATACAAAAATGGCTTTTCTTCATAGTGCATTGGTGGGGGTTGTTGCCATGAAGATTGATCATATGCGCATTGCTCCTCCCACCTTTGATTGTCCCATCCTTGATACACATTCTCATTATAGTTCTTATCACCTACAACATAATTGCAACTACACTCATAGCCAAAGTGAGAATTCATGATAGTAAGAGATGGCAAAAACAAAAAATAGTAACAAATAAAGAGAACAAACTAAAAACTAACAAAGAAGCAAAAAGCAAACATATTCACAATATTCACATATATACAATAACCAATAACACAACACCATTGCAATTCCCCGGCAACGGCGCCATTTTAATGATTGGATTTTTGACGGCTTAGAATTTCACAAATGAATTCTCGTTGCAAGTATAGTTTCTAAACCAATCACTAATCCTTTCATACAAAAAGTTGTTTGTCACTAAAACAAACCCCTAAAATTTATACACCGAAGTATTCAAACCTCGGGTCGTTCTCCCTAGGAATTACAATAAAGTGTCTTGTTATTGGTTATGAGTTATTTTGGGGTTTTGGATAAGAAGCATGAAAAGTAAATAGCAATGAAAATAAACTAACAACTGTAAAGGGCTCTTGGCAAGGTATGAAAATTAGAAGTCCTATCCTAGTTATCCTTCTCAATTGTGATGAGAATTGTTCATTGCTACCACTTAGTTAACCCTTACTAAATAAAGGAAAGTCAAGTGGATGAATTGACTTGAGCCACAAGTTCTAGCCAACTCCCAAGGAAAGACTAGCTTTAGGGCACTCCAAACCAATTAGCAATCTCACCAATTATCAATCAACAATATGAATTACCTCTTATTGAATTGGAAGAATGTAGAAGGAACAATACTAGATCTACAACAAAATATAAGAACAACATAAAGGAAATTACAACAAAAGAATAGAAGAAGATGAATGTAGCAGCAAAGAATTGAGAGATAGAAGTAGAAGAAGATGAATTAAAATCTAGATCTAAGAACTAAACCTAATCCTAATCCTAATCCTAGAGAGAAGTGGGAGCTTCTCTCTCTAGAAACTAACTTCTAGAACTACTAAACTATGCTAATGGTAACTAACTTGTCCATCCCTCTTCAATCCTTGGCTTAAATAGGATCAGAAATGAGTTGGATTGGGCCCACAAGGCTTGTAAATTCGCTAGCCACGAGTTTGCATGAAGTGAACCACGTGCACCAACGGCACGTACGCGTACAGTGTGCGTATGCGTCCTTATACGTATAGCAACTATGGCAAATCTTATATCGTTTCGAAGCTCCGAATGTTAGCTTTCCAATCCAACTGGAACCGCATCATTTGGACCTCTGTAGCTCAAGTTATGGTCAATTAAGTGCGAAGAGGTCGGCTTGATAGCTTTTGCATTTCCTTTATTTCTTCATGAGTTCTCCATTTCTACATGCTTTTCCTTCTTTCCCTTGGTCCAATCCTTGCCTCCTAAATCTGAAATCACTTAGCAAACATATCAAGTCATCTAATGGAACCAAGGAGAATTAGATTTAGCTATTTTAAGTCCTAAAAAGCATGTTTTCACTCTTAAGCACAATTAAAGGAGAAGTTATAGAACCATGCTATTTCAATGGATAAATGTGGGTAAAAGGTTATAAAATCCCCTAAATCAAGCACAAGATAAACCCTACAAATGGGATTTATCAGTCCCATGGAAGCTCCATCTACCCCACCTTCTTCTTCCCCATTGATCATATTTGCTCGGGGACGAGCAAAACTCTTAAGTTGTTATTGCAAAAGCTTTGCTTTGTGACTTCTACCACTCTTAAGTATAGAAGAAGAGGATAGAGCAAATCAGAAAGCATGCACATGTGCCTGTGAAGCTGCCTTAACTAAGACAAAGGGGTGACATTGAAGAGATCAAGCACTAGCCACCATCATTCAGGTGGATTCATTCTCTTTACATCCCTTTCCTGCTATTTTTCTATTTTCTATCTGTTTAATATCTGTTCTCTTGTTCTTATTGCATAATCATTTGCATTGATGTATTTAAGTTGTAAAATGTTCCATAGATCTCTCACCTTGCTTAAAAAGAAAATTTTTTGAAAAGAACTGAGAGATACATGAATTTCAAGTTTAAAATAAGAGTAGTTTAATTATGTTGATGTGGTGTCATTTTCTTTTGTTTTCTGAATGTATGATTAAACAGTGCATATTTGAAGTTGTAACTTTAGAATGTTGGCTCTTGAAAAAATAAGAAAAAAGAAAAAAACTTATTGATAATCAGAAAAATCTAAAAATTGATTATTGAAGCAATAAAAAGCAGCAAAAAGAAAAAGAAAAAAGCATGTTGCAAAAGAAAAAAATAATATATGCATGCGAAAAAGAAAGAAAATGACGAAAAGAAAAAGAAAAAAATTAAATAAAAAGTAGAAAAATCCATTACTGCCCAAAAATGCATAAAAATGAGGGTAGATTGAAAAGCCAGAAACCCTTTAAATAAAAAGGCAAGGGTAAAAGGGCCAAAGGCTTTAAGCATCAGTGGTTAGGAAGGCCCAAATGAATAAAATCCTGGTCTAAGTGACTCAACCAAGCTGTCACTAACCATGTGCTTGTGGCGTGAAGGTGTCAAGTGAAAAACTTGAGACTGAGCGGTTAAATTCGTAGTCCAAAGCAAAAAAAGTGTGCTTAAGAACTCTGGACACCTCTATCTGGGGACTCTAGCAAAGCTGAGTCACAATCTAAAAAGGTTCACCCAGTTAAAGTGTCTGTGGCATTATTGTATCCGGTGGTAATACTGAAAAACAAGGTGCTTAGGGTCACGGCCAAGACTCTGAAAGTTGTGTTCAAGAATAAAAAATAAGCTTAACTACAAGAGTCAATAATATCATCTGGATTCTAAATTCCTAAAAATGCCAACCATTCTAAGTTTCAATGGATAGTGAGATGCCAAAACGATTCAAAAGCAAAAAGCTACTAAGTCCGCTCATCTATTTGTAACTAAGCTTTATTTGAAACTTTGAAAGTTATTGTATCTTAATTTTATTTTTATCTTACTGTGTTTTTAGTTTCTTGGGGACAAGCAACGGTTTAAGTTTGGTGTTGTGATGAGCGGATATTTTATACGCTTTTGGCATCATTTTTATATAGTTTTTAGTAGTTTTGTTTAGTTTTTATTGAGTTTTTATAGGTTTTAGTGTTAAATTCACATTTGGATTCTACTATGAGTTTTTATGATTTTTACAATTTCAGGTATTTTCTAGCTGAAATTGAGGAGCTGGAGCAGAAGTCTGATTCAGAGACAGAGAATGCACTGCATATGCTGTCCGGATCTGACCTCCGTGCACTCGGAAGCGATTTTCTGGAGGTACAGAAGTCCAAATAAAGCGCTCTCAACAGATATGGAAAGCGGACTTCTAGAGCTATCCACCAATATATAATAGTCCATACTTTGCTTCGAATTAGAAGGCCCAAAACTGGTGTCCAACGCCAGCTTCCTGCCCCCTTCCAGGCGTCCAGCGCCCAAAAGCAGGGACCAGCGTCCAAACGCCCAATGAGGACCCCCCAGCTGATGTTCCAAGCCCAAGAGACCTCATAGCACGTGGATGTCATCAAAGCTCAACCCAAACACTCTCCAAGTGGACCCCAGAAGTTGATTTTAGCACTAAAAAGACTATTTTATCCTTACTAGTTATCTATTTAGTATTTAAAGTGTATTTTACATAATCATTCGAGAACATCTAGATCTCTTTATGCTATTTTCAAGTTTTACTTTGTATTTTACTTTCAGTATGAGTTTCTAAACCTCCTATGTTAAGGGGAGGAGCTCTGCTGAGTTTTATAGATTAATAAAAGTATTATTGTTTCTCTTCAATTGGTGTTTGATGTTCTATTCTAAGATGTATCTTCGTTCTTCATCAATATGAATGCGTTGAACTGGCATAAGGTTATCACATTCAACATGGGTTTAGAGTGTGTCTTTCATCGGACAATGATGAACCACCAGCTTGATTATACATCTCTTAGACGGCTAATCCTCGACTTCGTTTGGGACTTCTCGAGACACCAGTTCAGCCGATGTACGTGGAGATTAGGGTCTCTGTGGTAGAGGCTAGAACCCAAAGGCGCAACATCCTCTGATCTGGAAGATTCGACCTTGTCTGTGGCATTTCGAGTAGGATCGCGAAAGAGAATGGACTGCAGGAGCTTCACCCTCAATCAGAATGGATCTGCACTAACCCTGGGGTTCCGATATGGAAGAGTATTGGCAGCTGCTCAAACCAGCGTCAATCACATACAGTCTACCATAAAAGAAATCATTCACAATTGAAGAAGACAGTAAGACCAGGGTTAATCTAGAATGACAAAGCATCTCCAAGCCTTAACCATCCTCTTATCACTGATTATAATCAAACCTAGTATTTCCATTTTTTATTCCTTTTATGCAATTAATTAAACAACCTACCAACATCTCCTACTCACCTGACTAAGATCTGAAAGATAACAATAGCTTGCTTCAAACCACAATCCTCGTGGGATCGACCCTGACTCGCTCAGGTATTACTTGGATGACCTAGTGTACTTGCTAGTTCAGTTGTACGAAGTGTGGAAATTTGTGCACCAAGTTTTTGGCGCCGTTGTCGGAGATTGTTCAAGTTTGGACAATTAATAGATTAACTTGTTCCTTAGATCAGGTATTGTCTTTAATTTTGTTAGAGTCTTTTATTTTATTTTTCTTTTTTTTGAAAAATAAAAAAACTTTTTCAACAAAGAAACATCTTTTCTTTTCTTTGTTTAATCTCTTTCTTTCAAAAATAGTTTCTTTTATTTGATTCTTGTGTCAATCTTTAAGTTTGGTATCTTCTTGTGTCTTTTTTTAAATTTTCAAAAATTTTGTCTTTAGTTTTTGTTCATACCCTAGGTCGAGCTGTCCGACCCGGGATGTTCGACAGACAAAGCGACCGACCTCTTTAGGTCAGGACAACCCGGCCTCTTTCTTAAGAGCTCGGCCAAATCACCAGGAAAGCCCAAAGAAGGGCCCAAATAGAGGAACACACCCCAAATTCTAAGGCAGCCCAAGCCTACAAAGAGAAGGGCGGTTCCCTTGAAGATAAGATGACCTCACTTAAAGATAAAGATAAGATAGGATAACTAACTTATCTTATCCACAGAAGGTCACTCCTCACCATTATAAATACACTGGAGCACCCAGGTATAACTCATACTCTGATTCTACTCAATATCTGTTTAATACCCTTGCTAACTTAAGCATCGGAGTCCCTAGCAGGTACCCCCCACCCTTGGGTGACAAGGGATTAGCAGCATTCTCAATTCCACAAGTCGGACACACCAGATCTGGCCACTATACACCTGCCGAATGCGTCGGTGATGAGCGGATAATTTGTATACTTTTTGGCATTGTTTTTAGTATGTTTTTGGTATGATATAGTTAGTTTTTAGTATATTTTTATTAGTTTTTAGTTAAAATTCACTTTTCTAGACTTTACTATGAGTTTGTGTGTTTTTCTGTGATTTCAAGTATTTTCTGGCTGAAATTGAGGGACCTGAGCAAAAATCTGATTCAGAGACCAAAAAGGACTGCAGATGCTGTTGGATTCTGACCTCCCTGCACTCGAAGTGGATTTTCTGGAGTTACAGAAGCCCAATTGGCGCGCTCTCAACGGCGTTGGAAAGTAGACATCCTGGGCTTTCCAGCAATATATGATAGTCCATACTTTGCCCAAGATTTGATGGCCCAAA
>NC_029775.3:49191104-49191797 GCF_000817695.3 Arachis duranensis | reverse complement strand
TCTTTCCAAAAGAAAGCATCAACACTTGGGATGACTTGGTAAGCAAGTTTCTTGCCAAATTTTATCCCCCTCAAAGGATCCTAAGATTGAAGACTGAGGTGCAGACGTTCACTCAAATGGAGGCTGAAAATTTATATGAAGCATGGGAAAGATATAAGGCACTATTGAGGAAATATCCACCAGAGATGTTCACTGAGTGGGATAAGCTGCAGAATTTCTATGAGGGGCTCACTCTTAAGGCTCAAGAAGCACTTGATCATTCAGCTGGAGGCTCTTTACAACTCATGAAAACTACAGAGGAAGCTCAAAACCTCATCGATGAGGAAGCTCAAAACCTCATTGATATGGTGGCCAATAACCAATATTTCTTTGCTCATCAAAGACAACGCCAACCATCACAAAGAAGAGGAGTAATGGAGTTGGAAGGAGTGGATTCAATTCTAGCTCAGAACAAGATAATGCAGCAGCAGATTCAACAACAGTTTGAGCAAATGGCCAAAAGGATTGATGGCTTGCAAGTTGCATCAGTGAGTGCCACAAGCCAACCACCAACTACTTGAGGGCAAAGTGAAGAAACTCAAGAGGAGCAACAGCAAGAGCAAGTCCAGTACATGCACAACCAAAATCCTGGAACAAATGAAGTCTATGGTGATACTTACAATCCATCTTGGAAGAACCATCCCAACCTCAGAT
>NC_029775.3:49187475-49190428 GCF_000817695.3 Arachis duranensis | reverse complement strand
TAATGCTTAGTGAAGAATGCAGTGCACTTATTAAAAAGGGACTCCCTCTCAAGCTTGAAGATCCTGGAGGTTTCTTCTTACCCTGCACTATTGGAAACCTATTCATCAACAAGGGAATGTGTGATTTAGGAGCAAGCATAAATATAATCCCATCTTCTTTAGTGAAAAAGCTTGGCATAGAGGAGGTGAAACCAATACAGATGTCCTTGGAGTTGGTGGACCAATCAGTAGTATACCCTAAAGGGCTGATTGAGAACCTTTTAGTTAAGGTTGACAAGTTCATCTATCCTGCGGATTTTGTGATCCTGGATTCTTCAGAAAATGGAAATGACTCCATAATACTTGGTCGACCATTTTTTGCCACTGCTAGAGCCATTGTGGATATAGAGCAGGGAGAGTTAACCCTCAGGATGCATGAGGAGAGCATCACCTTGAAAGTCTTTCCAGAATTACAAAGGAATGAAGAAACAAGCAAAATAAGTGGTGATTTTCTTCCAAAGCAAGCAACCGACAAGGCAGTAGAACAGAAAAACAAGCAGTTGCAAGAAGAAAAAGGAATTCAAAAGGAAGCAGGGGTGATAAACAAGAAGGAAGGTATCACAACCCAAGTCACTATCAACAAAGAGGTGGAACCAAGCAAGAAATAAGAGATGCAAAAGCAAGAACTGAAGCCATTACCTTCTCATCTCAAATATGCATTTCTTGGCACTTCAGAGAGCTTTCCAGTGATCATTAATTCTTCCTTGACAAAGAAAGAAGAAGGAGAGCTTCTTGATGTTCTCAGAGCTCACAAGGATGCCTTAGGATGGACCATTGATGACCTGAAAGGCATCAGTCCTACAATATGTATGCATAAGATTCTTTTGGAGGACAATTCCAAAGCAGTAATTCAACCTCAAAGAAGACTAAATCCTGCAATGAAGGAAGTCGTCCAGAAGGAAGTAATGAAACTATGGAATGCAGGAATCATATATCCTATTTTCGATAGCTCATGGATAAGCCCAGTCCAAGTGGTACCAAAGAAGGGTGGGATGACAGTCATTACTAATGAGAGGAGTGAACTCATTCCCACAAGAACTGTGACAGGGTGGAGGATGTGTATTGACTATAGAAGGTTGAATGATGCCACACGCAAAGATCACTTCCCACTTCCTTTCATTGACCAAATGCTTGAAAGGTTGGCTGGCCATGCTTATTATTGTTTCTTGGATGGCTATTCTGGGTATAATCAGATAGTGGTAGATCCAAAGGACCAAGAAAAGACTTCGTTCACATGCCCAGTTGGAGTTTTTGCCTATAGAAGAATGCCATTCGGGTTATGCAATGCCCCAACCACTTTTTAAAGGTGTATGCTCTCCATTTTCTCAGATATGGTGGAAAATTTTTTTGAGGTTTTCATGGATGACTTTTCTGTTTTTGGTGACACTTTCAATACTTGCTTAAACCATCTAACTCTTGTCTTGAAACGGTGCCAAGAAACTAATTTGGTTTTGAACTGGGAGAAGTGCCATTTCATGGTGCCTGAGGGGATTGTTCTTGGTCATAAAGTTTCAAGAAAAGGGATAGAGGTTGACAAGGCAAAAGTGGAAATAATAGAAAAGCTCCCTCCACCAACTAATGTGAAATCTGTTAGAAGTTTCTTGGGGCATGCAGGATTTTATAGAAGGTTTATCAAAGATTTTTCTAAATTAGCCAAACCTTTGAGTAACCTTTTGATGATTGATCAACCTTTTGTTTTTGATAAAAATTGCCAGCATGCTTTTGAAACTTTAAAACATAAACTCACAACAGCACCAATTATCACACCCCCAGATTGGAACTTACCGTTTGAACTCATGTGTTATGCAAGTGATATTGCAATTGGTGCTGTACTTGGATAGAAGAAGGGAAACTTGCATCATGTCATATATTATGCAAGTAAAGTATTGAACGAGGCTCAAAAAAATTATACTACAACAGAGAAGGAATTGTTAGCTGTAGTCTATACATTTGATAAGTTTAGATCGTACTTGATAGGATCTAAAATTGTGGTTTATACTGATCATGCCGCTCTCAAGTATTTGATGTCAAAGCAGGATGCTAAACCAAGACTTATCAGGTGGATTCTACTCCTACAAGAATTTGACATTGAGGTAAGGGACAGGAAAGGCACTGAAAACTTAGTTGCTGATTATTTGTCAAGGCTGCCACAAGAAACAATTCAAAAGGCCTCACTACCTGTGAATGAAAGCTTCCCAGATGAACATCTTATGCTGATCCAACAAACACCATGGTTCGCTGATATAGCAAACTACAAAGTAAGGAGAAAGATACCTCAAGAATTCACCAAGCAACAAGTGAAGAAACTAATCAATGAAGCAAGGAAGTTCTTATGGGATGAACCCTATCTATTCAAAAGGTGCTCTGATGGAATAATCAGGAGATGTATTCCTGAGAGTGAAATAAGAGATATATTATGGCATTGCCATGGCTCAGCTTATGGTGGACACTTTGGTCCAGAAAGAACAGCAGCAAAGATATTACAAAGTGGTTTCTATTGGCCAACCATCTTCAAAGATGCCAGGGAGTTTGTCCACCAATGTAATGAATGCCAGAGAGCAGGAGGATTAACAAGAAGGAATGAGATGCCACAGAACCTCATTTTGGAAGTAGAATTGTTGATCTATGGGGCATTGATTTCATGGGACCCTTTCCCCCTTCTTATTCGTTCAGAAATATCTTAGTAGCAGTGGAGTATGTTTCAAAATGGGTGGAAGCCATAGCCACAACTACCTGTGATGCACAAATTGTCCTTCAATTCCTAAAAAAGTACATCTTTACTAGATATGGAGTACCCAAAGGTCTCATCAGTGATGGTGGTGGTCATTTTTGTAACAAACAAATGGAGAAACTTCTCCACAAATATGGAGTTATTCATAAGGTAGCCACACCATATCACCCTCAGACTAATGGG
>NC_029775.3:49186110-49187354 GCF_000817695.3 Arachis duranensis | reverse complement strand
AGGAAGTTGGAAGATGCACTTTGGGCATATAGAACAGCTTTCAAAACTCCTATTGGGAAGTCCCCATTTCAGCTGTTATATGGCAAATTTTGTCATCTCCCTGTAGAGCTTGAGCACAAAGCCTTTTGGGCTACTAAACTTCTAAACCTGGATTCTGAAGCAGCAGGGAAGAAAAGGTTATTGCAGCTAAATGAGCTAGATGAGTTTAGGCTAGAAGCCTATGAAAATACCAAGATATACAAGGAAAAAGCCAAGAGATGGCATGACAGGAAGATTTTGAAGAAAGAATTCAAACCTGGACAACAAGTGCTCTTGTACAACTCACGACTCAAGATATTCCCTGGCAAGCTTAAGTCTAAGTGGACTGGTCCATACTTGGTAACTAAGGTCTTTCCTTATGGGAGTATTGAATTGCTAGATGAAGCAACAAAGAGTCGGTTTACAGCAAATGGTCATAGAGCAAAACTATACCTAGGGGGACAATGGAACAAAGAAAAAGAGGTTCAGAACCTAAATTCTCCTTGAAGTAAAAATGGAGGAATGTCAAGCTAGTGACAATAAAAGAGCGCTTGTTGGGAGGCAACCCAACCTGAGGTAGTTTTTCTTTTTATAGCTTTTTCAATAAAAATGTTGAATAATTGATATGCATTGCAAGGAGTTAAGTTTGGTGTTGCACACCAAAACAATTTAAGGGAGAATGAAATATTCTAAGTTTGGTGTTCCACCAAAAATATCATTTAAAAACACATTCTCACCTCTTGCATGATGCTAGCTCCAAGCAACCAAACACATTATTCGACTATTTAATTGCTTTCTAGCTTTAATTTCATTAACCTTTAGCAAGGACACAAGGTTTCACATATGGTTAAAATTGTTGCATAAGAGGCAGTGGCAAACAATTAAGTTTGGTGTTCCCACACCAAAATCAATCCAGGAACCACACTCAGTTTATGCATACTAACCATATAATTAAGGGCTTGAGAAGCAAGAAACTTTGAGAATTATGCAGGACATGAGTCAACAATTGAAGACATTATGCATCTTAACTCAAAGAGAACACAACAGAAGGAAAAATCAAAGGGCTGCAACTTCAAAGGTTGTATCTAAACTTAATCCTTGCTGCTGTGTATTATTTTGAACATGGAAACCATTGTAT
This sequence comes from Arachis duranensis, assembly GCF_000817695.3. Taxonomy (NCBI): domain Eukaryota; kingdom Viridiplantae; phylum Streptophyta; class Magnoliopsida; order Fabales; family Fabaceae; genus Arachis; species Arachis duranensis. Next base: position 49,186,198 of record NC_029775.3, on the reverse strand, counting down.
GCCTTGCTAAAGTGTTCATCTAGTTGCAAGTGAAATTGTTTGAATGCTAAATTTGCGTGTTGTTTGTTATCCATCACTTAGTTAAATT
>NC_029775.3:49184015-49185859 GCF_000817695.3 Arachis duranensis | reverse complement strand
AAAAAGTGAGTCTTATAACAGCAAGTTTAGCAAGCCTTTGAGGACAGATGTATATTATGTAACAAGCAACAATAATTGAGTTATCATTGTCTGCATAAAGACTCCATAAATCAAGTTCTGCTATATGCCTAATAAGGATATGTGTTCTTTTCTTATTCATTTCAATTGCTCTTAGTTTTGATGCTTGCTTGGGGAAAAGCAAGATTTAAGTTTGGTGTTGTGATGACAAGTCATCATATACCCATTTTTCAAGCTAATTTCACTTGTTTTATTAGTCTTTATGCACTTTCTTGCATCCTAAGTAAGTGATTTGGAGTGAAAATGCATAACTTCTTTAAATCAAACAATCACCATGAAATTAATGTTAACTCATGAGGTTTAAGCTAAATTTAATTGATTTTTAATTGATTTATAAGCCTCTTGAATTTAGTGATACTTTGAGTTGTTGTTTTGGTTTATTGTAGGTGAAGAAAAGAATAAAAGAGAAAACCGTGGCCTAAGAAAGCGTGACCTAAGGATAAGAAAGCGTGGTCAAAGGAAGGAGAAGTGTGTCGCATGTAAAGAAGGGAGCAAGCATTGCCCTTCACAAGGGCACACTACCCTCTAGGAGGGCAACATAAGGGAACAAAGCATGAAAGGCAACTCTGCCCTGCCCACTACAAAGGGCAGAGCACAAATCTGTGCCTTGGAATCAAGAAGAACAAAACCTTGCCCTGCCCTCCACAAGGGCAGTATCGGGCTCACCAAGGGAAGAAAATCAAAGGAAAATGCCTACCATGCTTGCCACAAGAGTTGAACACGGTACCATGAGGAAGCAAGGAATTAAGCCTCACTTTGGTACCAAGAAAGCCAAGGAAAATGGGTAGCGTGTGTAGCATCCAAGTTTCGAACTCGGGACGTCAAAGTGGAAACACTGCCCTGCCCTCCGCGAGGGCAGGGCAGCATTTTGTTGTGGCACACATCTGGTGCACCAAGGCACCAATCTGGCGCACCAAATTTTTCTGCCCTGCCCTAAGCCCGCACCACGCCCGCACCACGCACGCACCAAGCACCAAATCCTACCCTGCCCTCTACAAGGGCAGGGCAGCCTCCTGGAAGCTATTATTTTTGGGCCAAAAATTGAATTAAAAATCCAATTTAATTCATTTCTTCACCAAATCAAAAGCCCATCCAAATCCCAAAATCCAAGAATAGAAAGTGTATAAATAGGAGCTAGTTTGATGTAATTAGGACCTTTTACTTGATTTTTGAATTTTGTACTTTCTTTGAGCTTTGAATTTTTTGCAACTTTTCTTGAGAGACTGAACCGAGATTTCAGAGAATTGGGGAGGAGAATTGATCTCTCTTCTTCCTCGTTCTTGCTTGGGCATTTTAAATTTCCTTGTTTTGAGTTTTGGGTGTTAAGAATTGAGGAAATTCTGTCTCAATCTCCACTCAAGATCTCTTTAATTTCTTGTCTGCATAATTGAATTCATTTACATTCCCTTTACTGCTTCTTCTTCAATTTCTTGTCAATTGCTTTGAGAACTTGGATCTAGGAAGGCAATTGAGATCTAGGCTCTGCTACCTAGTCTCTGGAGTCCTGAGATCCCAATTTCCTTTTAGTTCTTCTGTGAACCCTTGCTGCACTTAATTTCTTAACTGTTTGAGTCCTAATTGCTTCTAATTCAATTTCTGCTCTATTAACTGTGGCAATTCTATTCCTCTTTGTTTAGATTCTGCAATCCCAGTCCTTAAATCCCTTTTACATTCAAGCAATTTACATTTCTCGCCATTTAAGTTACCGCAATTTACATTTCTTGCACTTTAAGTTTCAGTCATTTAATTTCTTGTCCTTTAAGATT
>NC_029775.3:49177168-49182689 GCF_000817695.3 Arachis duranensis | reverse complement strand
AAATTGGGTTTTAGGCTCTGCTACCTAAGCCCTTGAGTCCTGAGATCAAAATTCACTTGGGTTCTTCTGTGAACCTCTGCTGCACTTTATTTCTTTTCTGTTTGAATGCCTATTGTCTCTGATTCAATTTTTGCTCCTTTGATTGTTGCAATTTACTTTCTCTTTGTTTAGATTCTGCAATCCCAGTCCTCAAATCCCTTTTACATTCAAGCAATTTACATTTCTCGCCATTTAAGTTACCGCAATTTACATTTCTTGCACTTTAAGTTTCAGTCATTTAATTTCTTGTCCTTTAAGATTCAGTCTATTTTACTTTCCTGTCTTTTAATTTACTGCAATTCTCCCCTCTCCCTTTACATTCCAAGAAATTTATCTTCTGTTAAATATAACCCACTCAACCAAAACTTAATTCGCTTGACTAAATCAACCACTAAACTAAAATTGCTCAATCCTTCAATCCCTGTGGGATCAACCTCACTCATGTGAGTTATTATTACTTGATGCGACCCGGTACACTTGCCGGTGAGTTTTGTGTTGGATCGTTTTCCACACATCAAAATCAACGGTGGTGCCGCTGTCCCTCCATGCAAGGTTCGGCCAAGTGGAAGCTCAAGAGGTGGAGTAGCCGATTTTGACATTTTCATCTTCAATTTCTCATTCAGGAGATTTTTCTAGAGCTTCGGTTATTGTGATTTTGTATGGAGGTAGGGTTTCATAATTTTATAATAATTAAATGTGAATTTGATAAGTGAATGTTGGTTTGAGTGATTATTGTTTGAGTTTGATTGAGTTTATGTTGAATTATTCTTGTTTACTTGAGATTTTGATTCGGCTATGTATGAACAGCCAGCTGGGGTGTTTTGATTATTTTGGAGCTGTTGTGATATGGTCTTTCGAGATAAAGTTGATGAGGTTTGATGGCCACGAGACTGAATTAAAAGCTGTGAAAAATAAGTCACCAAAACTGTTGAAAAACTAGTTAAAAATCAAGTAATTTTGATGAACTTTTGATGAGTTTGACTATGTTCTTTGAAAAATGCAAAACCCTCATATTTTGACTATTTTTTGGCCAAAATATAATTAAGAAAGAGTTTTAGGACTGAAAGTTAAATAAAAGAAAGTATGTGAGTTAAAATAGAATTTTTAGAAGAGTTTAGTGATTAAAGTGTAATTTCTAAAAGTTTGGGGATCTAAATAAATTTTCAAAAGTTTTAAGAATTATATTAGCTAATTTTGAATTATTAAAGAAAATGATTTGATTTTGAAAGAGGTTGGATTTTGAGTTGGTTTGATTTTGAAAGAGATTTAATATTAGGATTGGTTCGATTTTGTAAATAATTTTGCTATTGGAAATGGTTTGGATAGGACCCGAGAAGGGTGGCAAGGTCTGACTTTTAGGGGAGGTGCTACCAAAATTCTTAGAAGAATTTTGAGAAATTTTATTTTGGTTAATTTGGATTGAAGAATTGTTTTATTTGATTTTGATATATTTAAGAGAAGAATGAATTATGTTTGAGTTTAAATGATTTGATTTTGAAATAAATGATTTGGTTTTGAAATGAGATTGGTTGTCGCTCCCCTAAAAGCCTAGAGGCCTTGCTGAGGAATTTAACTAACAAATGATTATTATTTTGTCTTTTGAAAGAAGAGTTGAGTTTGGAAAGAAGAATTGGTTTTAAGTGAAATAGTTTTGAAGATTTTGGAGAATGTCACAAATAGGAGATTTAAGATTTGAATTACCGGATAAGATGCAGTGGCATTGTCCATTTGCTCCAGAAAAGGGGTGAGGAAGAAGAATGATGAAAACTGATTTTGATTATGAAATTGAATGATTATGATAAATGAGACATGATTGAGGATGATTGATGATAAGTATGTCTGTGTTTTCTCTCTGATTATAAGGGTGACAAGGTACCTATTCTCTCTAATGGTGACAGGGCACATAATCCCTCTAATGATAACAGAATACATAATCCCTCTAATAGTGACTGGGCACATATTCCCTCTAATGGTATTAATTCACAACAGAGAGACAGTGTCCGGATTAGCTACTGGACATGTTGGGTTTGGTTATATAACCGACAAATGAGCTCATTAGCCATAGAACAAGTATGCATCATACTTGTTTGCGCATATTTATTTGTGAGTGTGTTTCATATGATTGTGGATGTGCTACATGATTGTTTGATTTCTGTGTTCTTTATTTGTTAAGTCTAAATGTATTCTATTTCTCGTTACTGTTGCACCCCGACCCTATTAAGAACTCTCCAGTTATTACCCCCTATTTTCTCCCCCTTTCAGCTACAAGTGCGAAGGTTCGATGCGGAGCTGCAAGAGCACAGAAGCATATGTTCAAAAGTTGAATTGTTAGAATTTATTTTTCCCTCGCCTTGTTAATTAGAGTTTTTTTTCAGAGGGATAGGTTTTGTAATTAATTTTTTATGTGTTACTATAATGTATTATTAATATTAAGTATAATTAAATGTGTTAATTGTTCTTGTTGAAAAAGTTTTAAATTTTTAGTGAAATTATTAATAGTTTTACGTGTACAGGCTCATACCTTATTATTAAATATAAGAAAGTCGTCATAATACCCCCGCTATCAGAGTGGCGCACCCGGAAGCATGACGTTCTAATAGTAAAGGTGTTACAGTATCCACATTGACGCTTCCTCCAGCGACAGATGCCACGGCCCCGGAGTCCAACCATGCAAGTGCGGCAGCAGTTAATGCCCTTCCACCACTTCCCATCATACGGTTGAAGATTTGGCCTGATGGCGGCACGGGGTAAGTATCATATAGAGTCTCATGTATTTTCTATTTATGGTTATCTCTGAAAGTGCCTGAAAATTGATTCTAGTTTAGCAGATTTTAGGTTTGAATGCTGGTTAGCGTTTTTAAGTTTCTATGATTATGATTAATTTTGTTGCTGAAATTAAGGGAAAATTGATTCATGTCAAGTAGATTTAGGTTGATTTAGTTACCTGGTTAGTGTTTTCTATTTCAATAATTATGGTTGTTACTGAAAGTTCCTGAAAATTGATTCCTGTTAAGTGAATTTAGGTTGATTTAGTTGGCTTGATGATGTTCGTCAGGAGCAGTACCGCCGGACGACCTGGCTTAGACCAGACATTAAGAAGGCTCTATTTGTTCATTGGGAACCGATGAAGGATTCTGGCATTGGTGTTTCACCAGCAGAGCTAACAGGGCCTTGGTCAGATCATCCAAGTATACTAGCGTCTAAGCGACCTTCATGAAGACCAAGTCCAGGTTGGTATATAGAGTGACTTTAATTTTGTTAATAACTTAGTTATATTCTCCTACATATCATTAATAGGCTTCCTAATCATATTGTTTCAATGTAACATGTGTAGTCAAACTCGTTGGGTCGCGAGGTGACGTTGGTAGAGACGTTCAAGTACACCCACACGTTAAAGAAGAACAAAGAAACATTTGTTGATCAACGGTCTCAGGACCGTTATGCGAGTAAACATACTTCTGATTATCTTCTACTATAAAATTATTAGAGATTAAATGTATATCTATTGTACTAATCACAATAACTGATGTTACTTACACAGGAGTCCTACACACAGAGATTAGAGGCTGCGACTCTATAGTCTCAGCAAGGTGGGGAGGATGCCACCGATGGCTCTACAGCTTCAGTCATCAATCCCCATGCGGTTTGGCGCGAGACCCCCTTAGTGCCGTACAAGAATCGCGTATACGGGATAGAGTCTTTCTCCGCCAATAGCCTTCGCACATCCACGTTCAGGCCGTCGTCAGGTTCCGCCACCAATCGAGCTGTCGAGGCTGAAGAAGGCGTAGATTTGAGACTGCAGGTGCGGGAGTTCCAACACATCCTTCAATTGTAGGCTCAAGAGCTTAATGATTATCGGGAGAGGTATCAGAAAATCCTGAACTACGTGACATCTACGAATGAGTTCAGGCTGGAGTGGAGGGAGTCGCTAGAGCAAATGCAGCATATGGAGATTCAGATGGAGGTGTATCAGGCCTAAATGCATGTGACTGGTATTGACCTTGCTAGTGGCAGATAGACATCAAGGCCTTCTGCGCTGTCGACTTAGGGCCACGAAACTGACAACCACAACGACTACTATTACTATCTAGATATGTAATTATTAGAAAAAAATAAAAACCTAATTAAAATTTTAATAGAACTATAGAAACTAATAAAGTAATTAAACCTGTAAAATATATAAACGTAAGTTAAATTAATCGTTTTGTTAAGTTTCTCTAAGTGTCACTGATCATTGTTGATGTATGGTAAATTTGGTCACATGTCACGTTTACTTATTGATGACACATCAACAAGTTAGAAAGACCAATTTAACTTAGAATTATTTAAAAACCAAAATGAAGTATTAAATCTTTGTAGAACTAAATTAATTTATGCGTGATTTTTTAGAAATGAATTTAATCATTAATTCATTAACTTTTTTTAAAAAAAAGCCAAAACACCAAAAAATATTAAAAGAAATAATTGAAAAAATATATAATCATATTCAATCGTTGCTTGACGAAAATTGAAATGTGTCACTTAATTATATATTCAGGGAAAGAAAGAATAATATAAATACATTAGCAAAATTTGATCACACTCATTTTTTTTAGTTGTTTTATGATTTTTTGTTTCCACTATAATTTTGCTCTAGTTCTTTTCGGATTTTAGGAGAATTGCCTTTCCTAATGCTATTTTTTTAATTGCTTTTTTTCAAAACTTGTATACTGTGTCGCTATCATGGAAGCAAACACGCTCCAGCCTCGATAATGGCCTCTGTAACTTTACCCAAAAATATTAATCAATTAAATGTTTCATCAATATATATATATATATATATATAACTGTACTTGTAAGAATGAAAAAGAAACGAAGCTTTTATTTCGGTAGATAGAAAAAAAATAAGGAAGAAGAAAAGAACATCGAAGCTGAGAGTTGAAAATTCAGAACAATTAATAAGCTGATAGCAATACAATTAGGAAAGGTTAGAAGCATGGATGTATGTAAAATATAATTTCTTTTCAAGAAAAAAAGCATGACAAACAAAAAATAAAAACAAATAATTCTCCAATATTTGAAATGACGGTTCTTCAACAAGAGTTTTTCAAGATTCACACACTCAAATTTATTAGTAAAACTCACTCAAAATTTAATTAAAAATGTTATTTGTATACTAAAATTAATAACTAAAATCAACCACTAATGTATTTGTGTATAAATACAGATATAGTTTAATTTATTTTTAATATATATTTTATACTAGTGACTGAATTTAGTTGCTAATTTTAATATACATGTACTATTACTCAAACTTAATATACTATTTTGTTTGTTAGTTGAAACTAGAATTTATACATGCTGTAATGTCTAATCCTAAGGTGCGAAAAGAAAAGTTTAGTATTAGAAAAAGAATAGAAAGGACTACGAGAAAGGTGACTCATCAATATTTTCCCACATGAGATTTTTTTTTTTTCTTTGGTTGCACAATATATATATATAT
>NC_029775.3:49168787-49177125 GCF_000817695.3 Arachis duranensis | reverse complement strand
TTTGTAATAACATGCTCTGTCCTTAGTCCTTACATTTTGTATGGATTGCAGTTACAATACTTCTAGGTTGATTCTAGCTAGCCATTGAATGATTTGGACAGTGTTATAGGAAGAAATGACTACGAGCCAAATGCAACACATTCTCCTGTTTCAAGATGCTGCAACTTATGATTGTCGAACCGTACGAGATATTCTTATTTAATTAGATTCTCTCAAACGAATAAGAGATTTGCAGAATGATATATATAGAGTATAAAAGTTAATTTTTATTTTGGTAATTTAATTAAGTGAATTCTACTCACTTTTTTAAATAATATATAATTTATTTTTCATGATGTGTTAATTTTTAATTAAATGATATTTTAATTTAATACCTAATTATATTTGTGACTTGAGTTACTTCAATTTAATTAGACTTAAGTTTTAAAAATATTTAAAATAAATAATTATATAATTTTTTCAAATATTAATAATTAAACCATTTTTTTAATTATTCTTTCTGAAAAAAAAATTCTATTCCATTATCACTGCCGTCATAACAAGCAAGCCAACGTCATCGTTGTCTTTATAAATTAAATTATTTATTTTAGAAATTAAATTGCTGAAAAAATAGAGAGTGATCATTAATAAGTATATTTCGATAAACTATAATTCATGTACAAATATATTGACAAAAATTAGCATACATCATAAAAATTATTACAGAATGTCAAAGTTATTATCAGTAATTACAAGTTTAAAAGTTTCGTCATTTTGACAAAAAAAAGACTCATCAATCTAATATGTCCACACCATAGTTTAAAAATTAAATCCAAATGACTCACTCAATTTTCTACTTAATTTTTCGATATATCAAGAGAGAAACTTACTCAACCTCACTTGTTCATATTATGATTTTATCACAAAATTAAAAAATATTTTGACACTCCTCTAGTCATTCTATATTATGACTATAATAATTTATGAGTTATTTATAACTTCTTATGCGGTTAAAATATAAAAACTCTAAACCCATAAACATAAATCCTAATTTAGTAACTAAATAAATAAAATTAAAATACTTCAAATTAAATTAAACATTTAAAAAAAATCATCTAATAACTTTTAAATAATTCTTGAACTTTTTATATTACACACATTTAGAGCATGTATCATCTAACTTTATAGTTGGTCATTAGGTAACTTTTAGTTAGAGGTTCTTAATTTGTTATTTCTGTTCTAGTAGTTTGGCAATCGATGCCTCTTCGATCTTCACTTTCTATACAGTTAAAGATTGACATTGCATGAACATGATTCTTTTATTAGTTGTTGTCATCCCCCTTATGATTCTGCTCCTTCTCTGAAAAATCAGGCTCCTGAAAATCATGTGAAACCCAGAAATAGAGGCAAAAAAGAGAGATCAAAGTGATATTGTTTGGATGATTGTTCCAATGATTTTAAACGATTTTTTGTTACTGGAAATGCGTGAAATTACATTAAGTACTTTTATAACATGGGAGTTACTTAGATAAAAACACCTAAAATATTTTTTTAAAATATTTTTTAGTAATTAAAATTAATATATATAATCGTTTAAATCATGTTATTTTTATTAAAATTAGCCTAGAAAATTGATTTAACCGAAAAAATAATGAATCAAATCTTGAACTGGTCTAAATTAATATTATTTTTTTATAAAAAATAACTACAATACTCTTATTTTTCCTTTCAATATCCACCCGCCCTATCACACGTTAGGTTATAATTGATTATTTAATTTTCTTATACATTAATTATAATAAAGACTAATAAAATAATATTTTTTAATTAGCATTAATATTAATTTATTTCGTTTTAAGGGACTCAACTAAACCTTCATCATTGTATAGCAATAAATCTCGCTTCATTTGTTAGTACGTAATGATATTAGCAATAAATCACTTATCATGTGTTGGTATGTAATGATATTAGGTTAAAAATAATATTCTTTTCTTCTCTTTTCTATTGTTCTTCCTTAATTCATCGTCATCATCATTCATGTCTTCTTTTTTTAAATCAATATGATTTGTTTAACTTATTTTATTGTTCAACCTCATCAATTGTCTATCTTATTTTGTGTTACATCATAATTTATTTAATTTTTCTGTTCCATATTACAGTTTTTTTATTGACATACAGTCACTCATATTGATGTTGTCACGTTTCTGGAGAATATAATCAATCTCATCTTTTACTGAATGTAGATAAATTTGTAATATTTGATTTTGATATTTTAAAATTTTTTATATGAGCTGTGTTTTAAAATTATGATTTTTATTTAAAAAAATTGGATAATTATAAATATAATAGAAAAGAATATAAATGAAGGATTTTTGGATGTAACAGCACAAATTTTGATCATTATAATGAAAGAAAAAATATATCAAGTTATTGTGGAATGTGATAGCAAGCTCGGTCGTTAAAATGGGCTAAATTTATTGAGTCAGTTTGTTTATATATTTAAATGGATAGGTTTTATCTCTAAAATTAAATCCATTTAAATTTTGAGATAAACGGGTTGAATCCGATTAATCCAAAGAAAATGATGAGTTAAATAAATTAGTAGTCTGCAGACTAAATAGATGTCTCGTTTATTTTTTTACATTTTTTTAAAAAAATAGTACTTTTAGTCGATATTTTTCTTGATCCGACTCAAAAATCTAACCCATCAACTAAAAAATTATTTTTTAAAGATTTTTTACCTAAAAATATTTTTTATCAAAATATTTTTTAAAAAATAAAATAAAAGAATAAACAGGACCCGTTTAATCTATTGGGTTGACCATAAACGATCCAAACTAAAGAATTATAATCTACGAATGAAGTAAATTTAAACAAATCCAATTTAAACAAATCCAAAATAAATAGGCTGGACTAACCCATTTGACAGCTTAAATGAGAGTGTTATTTAAAATATATTTTTTTTATTATTGATGAATTATTATTACCTAGTAGTTCTCATATCAAAATGTAGCAATTATAGTCACCATGATGACGATAAACATACTAAAATTCACATAGTGTGTCCATATATATAAAATATTAGGTTTACATAAAAAAATTTAACTATCAAATTAATCATTATATAATTATGTATAAATAAATATTATTTCAAACGTTTTTTATGTAATTTTTTGTATTTTAATTAGGGATGATAATAAAATAAATTGATAAAGACGAATTTTTATATTAACCGATTTTCGCTCACCCTATTTTATTTTATTTAAACTCTGTCTCATTATTATTTATGGATATAAAATTCTATCCCAAATTCACTCACTAGTTACTCACCTCATTCCTACTTTTATATATATAGCCACTTAGATAAAATAATGTCCCTTTTTATAAGTTTTTTTAAATTAAAATTTAACACATATAACCAGTTAAATTATGTTATTTTTATTAAAATTAGACCGAACAAATTAGTTTGGTCAAAAAATTAATAAATTAAATTTTAAATTGGTACAAATTAATATTTTTTTAATAAAAAATAACTATAATATCTTTATTATAAAAAATAACTAAAATACTCTTATTTTATATATATTAATTAATTTTAAAAATTTTAAATTTTAACTTTAGAACGAAAAAGAAAAAAAAGTTAGAATTTAAGATTCTCTAAATTTTAATCTTGTCCTACCTCAATCCGAATAGAAACTCATTCTGTGCAAAATCTATCTAGATCAAATTGAGACGAGTGGGATACCCATGAATACGAGCTGTATTGTGAGGCCTAATTTCAACATGTATTCATTGAGTCTTTTCCAAAAATCTGATATAAAATGCTCTATATCAGAAACTTTGTCCCTCAATTGAGCTTCATTTAAATGGTGAAAAGATAAATAATCAAGCAGAGAAAAAATAGAGGGTTTGATTGATTTTTATATTTAAGATGAAGCAAAAGAATAATAAAAAATCTTGGTTTCACAATTTTTTTATTTTCAAAATAAAAGTACGAAAAATGAACACGATAACAGATCGAACTCAAAAGTTTTCAACACCAGATTTAATACTCCGTTATTCCCCACCACACGATCCATTGCTAGCATGCAACATTTAGCTTTATGCACCTCCCATCCTGGGTTACCCTTAACTATAGCGGGCGGTTACTTCCTAACTCAACTTCTCATTGGTCCCCCACCCTAAACCCAGCCCAATATTGCTCAATGCTCATCAATAATCACTCACTTTAATTTCCAAAACAATATCATAAATTACCATCAGATATATACGAATTTTATTTCTATATAATATGTATTTTTGTATATTTTTATATCTATTTGTATATTATTAAAAATAATTTTTTTTCCTGTTTCCTTTCTTATCAATCATTTTTAGTATAACAATAAAAAAGTATATAAATAAATATTCAGAAAATAAAATATAATATTTCTTCGTTAAAAAATACGTGACTTTATTGCTTTATTTTATACGCACACATATGGCTACATCTTCTTCTACATCCTATTATCTACGTATGAGTGTAATTTGAGTGATGACTACCCCCTTTCTCTCTCTACCTGCGTCACTGCCTATATATACTCTTCCCAACCTACACCTTTATCTTTGTAAATTCACTGTCTCAGACTTCACATTCTCTCTCTAAAATTCCTTCAGCAAAATCAGCAGAGAGAACAGATCACTGAACCAACCCCAACCCTCCTAAACCACTTACTACTAGTTAGTTATCTAACGGTTTCTTCATTTCTTTCTTTCTGTTTCAATTTTTATTCCTATTTTACCCTCCAGGCTCTCCCTAATTTCCAAGCTCATGCCATTCCACCATTAACCAAACTCTCTCTCAAAACTTAATCAAAAAGAAGAAAGACAAAAAGAAAAGAAAAGATGATAAGCTGGAAGGACCTATACAGCGTCTTAACAGCGGTGGTTCCGCTGTACGTGGCGATGATCCTCGCGTACGGTTCCGTCCGGTGGTGGAAGATTTTCTCGCCGGACCAGTGCTCCGGGATCAACCGTTTTGTCGCGATCTTCGCCGTGCCGCTGCTTTCTTTCCACTTCATATCCTCCAACAACCCTTACGAGATGAACTTCCGGTTCATCGCCGCCGACACGCTACAGAAGGTGATGATGCTCTTTGCCTTGGCCATATGGACCAACTTCACCGCCAACGGAAGCCTCGAGTGGATGATCACCATCTTCTCCCTCTCCACATTGCCCAACACTCTTGTCATGGGGATCCCACTCCTCATCGCCATGTACGGCGACTACTCCGGCCAACTCATGGTTCAGGTGGTGGTGCTCCAGTGTATCATATGGTACACTCTCTTACTCTTTCTCTTCGAGTACCGCGGAGCCAAGCTGCTTATTATGGAGCAGTTTCCGGAAACCGCGGCTTCTATTGTGTCCTTTAAGGTGGACTCCGACGTGGTTTCGCTCGACGGTAGAGATTTTCTTGAGACCGATGCGGAGGTTGGTGATGACGGTAAGCTTCATGTTACTGTGAGGAAGTCTAACGCGTCGCGAAGGTCGTTCATGATGACGCCGCGTCCGTCGAACCTAACCGGCGCCGAGATTTACAGCCTTAGCAGTTCCCGGAATCCGACGCCGCGAGGGTCCAACTTCAACCACGCAGATTTTTACTCCATGATGGGGTACCACCCGCCGAGGCATTCTAACTTTGGTGCTAATGACTTATACTCCGCTCAGTCCACTTCGCGGGGGCCTACGCCGCGTCCCTCCAACTTCGAAGAGAACATGAGCTCCCCGAGGTTCGGGTTTTACCCGGCGCAGACAGTTCCCACTTCGTACCCAGCTCCCAATCCAGAATTCGCTGCCAGCTTGAGCAGCAAGAGCGTCAAGAATTCACAAGTGCCACCAGTGGCAGCTCCGCCTCCTCCCCCACAGGTTCAGCCTCAGCCACAGCCACAGGGGCAGCAGTTGGTTCAGGCTCAACCTGGTAGCGGCGGTGCTGCTGCTGGTGCTAAAGCGAGCCATGATGCAAAGGAGCTCCACATGTTTGTGTGGAGCTCCAGCGCTTCGCCGGTTTCAGAAACTGGCGGGCTTCACGTGTTTGGCAGCGCGGATTTTGGAGCGTCCGATCAGTCTGGTCGCTCCGATCAAGGCGCGAAGGAGATCAGGATGCTGGTTGCTGACGAGCACCCTCAAAATGGGGAATCCAACAAAGGTATATTTGCTTCCTTTTTCTTTTTTAAAGTTTGTTTATGTAATTTGACAAGGGAGGAGAATCATACATATTGATGGGTTGACAGTGGAAGGTGAGTTTGGTGGGGAAGAGTTGAAGTTCCCAACAGGGAAAGTAGATGGGGAGCAAGGAGAGGAAGAAGGGGAGAAAGAGGGTCCCGGAGGGCTGAACAAACTGGGGTCGAGTTCGACGGCGGAGTTGCACCCAAAGGCAACCGGAGCGGCGGGGGTTGGAGTGTCAAAACACATGCCTCCAGCGAGTGTGATGACGCGCCTGATACTGATCATGGTGTGGAGGAAGCTTATCCGTAATCCCAACACTTACTCCAGCCTCATTGGTGTCATTTGGTCCCTGGTGGCCTTTAGGTAAATATCGACTTCTTACTGTGGTAATTGCTTTTATAGTTTGAAGATACTAGCTAGGTTAGTTAGTTAAGACTTTGATTATGATTAATTAATTGATTGATTGCAGGTGGCATGTGCATATGCCAAAAATAATAGAGAAATCAATCTCCATACTGTCTGATGCTGGTCTTGGAATGGCTATGTTCAGCTTGGGTGAGTGGTCACAGTTCCTCCACAAATTTGCCACTCCTTCAATGATTCTTAGCGTAGCTTCTTTTCTTCATTGACTATTTCCATTTTCCCCTTTTTTACAAAGACAAACATGGCTATAGTGATTCCCATTTCCAGCGGTACATACACGTAGCCAGATCTAGTTTTGAGTGGTTACGCTTAATTAATTTTATTCGCATGTTGTAGTTTCTTTAGGCAAGTAGTAAGTAGATCAAAAATGATAACCAACGCAATAAAATGGGTATGTGTATGTGTGTGAATCTATGAAAAGTATGGATTTGGGGGAAAGCGAGTTTAAGCAAGGGACAACCGTCCATTATGGTGAAGTTTGTTACCGCAAAGCAACAACAGCATATATAAGCAGATCATGTTCATCACCCGACATGTGGGGTCGTGTATTGAACGACGTCGCTTTGCGGTCCAGGGTGGTGCTGGTGACTGCTGCCATTTTCCTCTTCTTTTTATATATATATATATATATATTATTTCTTTCTGGGACCAAATTAGGCATAGGTAGTTGAATCGGACGAATCATGCACTACCCATAAATATGTTTTAATCTTCACTCACTGTTAAATCTAAAAATGGATTTGTAGGTCTGTTTATGGCACTTCAACCCAAGATAATTGCGTGTGGTAACTCGGTAGCGACTTTTGCTATGGCGGTTCGCTTCCTCACTGGCCCAGCGGTTATGGCAGCAGCTTCCATCGCTGTTGGCCTCCGTGGCACCCTCTTACGTGTTGCTATCGTTCAGGTAATTATTTTACCTACCAATAATTTATGCTACTTTTTCAATTTTTCTGTGTCTAAATCTTTGAGAAAATTATTATTACATTCATGTCTTTTCATGTGATGTCTATGTCTATGTGTTGTTCCTCTCCGATCATTAATTATTGATGCCATCATTTTAGAGAATTTGAATGCTTTTGGAGCCAACTACGTATCTTGTAATTAAGAGTTTAATGTTTTTTTTACGTACACTGATTTGTATATAATATATTATAACAGTTTTGGTTATTATTATTTGAACATAGGCTGCACTTCCACAAGGGATTGTTCCCTTTGTTTTTGCCAAGGAGTACAATGTCCATCCAGCCATTCTAAGCACAGCGTAAGCAATTTTCAATTCAATATAATTCAAACTTTCTTATATGATTTTTAATTTTTAACTTTAATTCTTATATATTGTATGAATTTAAATGTAGGGTTATATTTGGGATGTTGATAGCACTGCCAATTACTCTAGTCTACTACATACTCCTTGGTTTGTAAAAAAATAATGGAGTGACCCTTAATTTTTCAACCTTTTTATTCTTTGGGAGTTAGCAATGGACGTGCATGAAAGGAAATAATGATTCTGCATTTCTGGTGTATGTTGTTAGCAACCATGAGGATTTTCTGGGGAGCAGCTAAGACTAGGAAGAAAAAAATGACGCAAGAATCACAAAATTTAAACGGTGGTGAGATCCTTTCATCAGGTTTTTTTCCAAAATTTTGGGAACATATAAAAATAAATAAAAATGAAAAAAGTTGACCTATTTGGCCCCCATATCTTCTTGAATCTAGTAGTGCCTCCCCCTAT
>NC_029775.3:49167899-49168750 GCF_000817695.3 Arachis duranensis | reverse complement strand
TGACGCAATTTTCAAGAACAACACCTCATAAGAAGGAACAAAGTCCACCATATGGGAGACAATTGCAGAGGAAAACAGGGGAAATCTAGCATCGGCAGAGTCAAATGATATCTAGGAATGGCTCCCTCTCCTATCCAGAAATTGTAAATTTTTTCATTATTATTATTTTAATTTAGAAAATTCCGTTTCGGTCATCAAGTAGCACAGATGGTTTTCTTAGCAATTGGTTAGAGGAAATGAATATATTATATATAAGAGGAGAAGACTTTTTCTACAAAGTTTTGTTTACTTTAATTTTGTTATATGCTGTTAATTAATTATTTAATTGTTATATTTATTGGTATTTTTGTCTTTGATCGTCCGCGGATCCGGCAGCTATATATGCGTTTGTTCGCTATGTTTGTGATACGTAACTTGATTAGCAATTTTTTATTCCGAGAAAGTGAACAAAGAAAAAAGAAAAAGAGAAGAGTTGGGCTTCTTTATTTAATCTTGTAGTGTAAAGAGAAGCATAGTGTGAGAAAAAATAAAGCTGGAACTAGGAGTCTTGAGAGTGAAATATGAACTTCCAAATTCTACTGAGGGGGGAGTACATAGTTTTCATGTGAAGCTGAACATGGCATGAAAATTATCGTAAAGTAATATTTTTATAATTATGGTCATAAATTAATTGAAAAAAAACCCCGAAATTATTTCGTAAAATACGAGTTTCATAAGAAAGCATTCTTCACATATTATTTTAGAATGTTACTTTTAATCTTGATAAATGAATAAATGAATTTATCCTTTTTTTTTAAAGTTAAAACTAGGAGTGTACTATAAATTAAATTTTTGAAAAAGTAAAAAGAAAG
>NC_029775.3:49153490-49167872 GCF_000817695.3 Arachis duranensis | reverse complement strand
CAAAGCTTACTTTTTATTGTTTGTGCTTTTTGGTTATTGATGTGGCCACAACCCTAACTAGCTAGTAGCTAGTATAAGTCATAGTGAGAAGGCTTTAAAAGAGAGGTAAGGTAAGGTAAGGTAAAGTAGGGTGGGCATGGATGGAAGAAGAGGAGGTGGGTTGGTCAGCACTCGACTTTTTTTTTACCAAAAATGATGGCGCCTTCAACCTCTCATTAGTCTCATCACACTCTCACATATCTCCTTCAATCATCCCCTAATAAAGGCTCCTTCAATTATGTATGTTCATTGTTCTCATGGTGACAGTTGTATTAGGAAAACAACAAAAACACACGCATCGCTATCTCAAACCTTGGATGGTGCATATTGAGGAGCCTACTCCTCTCTCTTCTTCTACCTCTTAATTATAACATCAAATTACAGAAACATAGACTTTTAGGCTTAACACTATTCCACCTTCAACAAATAGTAATAATCAGCAATTGATGGTTGTTTTTTTCCGTTATGATTAAGATCAAGGAATAAAGTCATTTGTGTTTGGTGATTCGGTGGTGTTGGAGATTGACATAGGACTATTTTTTCCAAAAAATTTAAGTTAATAATATATAGAAGGTATATGAAATATATTTTTAATATATTCTTTAAAAAAAATATTTTTTTGGACTTGTTTAAATTATTTTGTATATGCTTTCTTTTTTATTTGTATTATGTTCAAAATTTTTTTGAATTTTAACAATAATCAAACTCTAAACTTTTCAATTATAGAAACTCTCATCTTATATTATAAAATTACTTTTTCTAAAGTTTAAGTTAACAGAAAAAGATATATAAATGATTATATCTTTAACAGAGATAATAATCTAATTATCTTATTTAATTTAATATTTATATATATAACATTTATAATATTATATTTATTATATTTAATATTATCTAATTATTTCAGTTGTAATGAATTTAATTTTGATGCACTGTCAGTATAAAATAGTTTTATACATATATTTAATTATGTAATGTTACATCTATAAAAATAACTACTTTTCATATTAACTGTTTAAATGGTAAAAAAAATAAATATAATTGTATGACTGAATCAAAATTAAACTTGCTAAGAAATATAAAAAATTAATTTTAGATTAATTTTTTATTTTCTTTCAAATATTTTTATTGGTGATTATACCACTTGATTGTAAAGGAGAACGATCATTATTAATTACTAATTGTACTATTGTCTCCAAACTAAATTTAATTTCTTAACACTGTTCTAAGAACTTTTTTCGGTTGACATGTGAATGACATATTTTATGCATGTACCTTTTTTTCTAGTTACTCGGGAAGTTGCTATTATTTACAATATAAGTGAAAAGTTTGATTGGGTAAACAATAATGATATTAAGTTTAATTAGCACAAGTACGTTCACTTCACCACCTATTATTTGTCAACTTACATGAACAACGTTGTGAAGGATAATAAATGCTGCATGTGAATATTATGGGACTAATGTTTATTTTATGTGACTACATATGTTACAACTTGATCTAGAGACAACATTCTCAACCATTCCAAGTGACATTTTTCCTAAGCTTCATGTGAATCATATGATAATAATGTTACAAATTTTTAAATTTAACTAATTCTTATCACAAAATCACTTATAGAAGCTTATTTTTGTAAATTAATTTTATTAACATTTTGAATCTAAAAAATGCATGTTTATTTTATTATTTATTTTTTTGCGATAAATCAACTCACCGTATAGGATGTGACACAATGTATAATTCATAAACTTCGAACTTCTAATACTTATTTAAGTGACATCAACCAATCCAAATTAGATATATGCATTTGATCTTTGATTAGACAAAAAAGAAAATGGAAATACGAATATTACCCTGATTTTCTGGGATTTTGGCCTCTATCATTTGCTACCCATATTACAACAGTTTTGTTTCTTTGCGAAGCCCAGCCAAATCTGAATTTTCTTTCTTATGTTTTCGTAGATGCAAATAAAATCTTAACTTTTCTTCACGTCAATCATTTCTGCCTCGGCGCCTCCCATTTTTCTCGTTTCCTTTTTGCTTTTTTACCTTTTGGGATGTATCAGCCGCAAAAGGAAATTTCAGTGATAGCATTTCCCGAATAATAATCATAATATTAATGTTACAATTTAAGAGATGAGATATATATTATGAGAGGTTATTAACACAATTAATAGTGGTAGCAAACTACCAATTTAGTAACACTAAAATGATTAATTTTTGTTTGAACCGTATATGACAGATAAAAATAATACTAAATGAATTCCTTAATGTCATCAAAGAATAAATGAAGAAGAAGCAATATTAATTGGTTGGGGAAAATTTGCAGTTTAGTAAGGTGTGTCAGTGAGTAAACAGGGGACACACGGACAACAAACAAGCGTTGAAGTTCCCCAATTCATCATCCCCCATAACTTGAGAACACCCATAAACCATTCTTTCACAAGTAACGAAATCCACATAAAGCTTAAACCTAAATGACTATGATTCTAACTCTAATTAAATACATTCATACTAGTTGTACATTAAAACTAACTATTAAAAATAATTATTAATATAAAATATATATTAAAAATAAATTAAATAATACATATATTTATATACAAATACATAATAATTATTTTTATAATTAACTTTAGTGTATAAATAATATTTTGATTAATATTTATAAATGGTATTATATTTTATTAACAATTACTGAAAAAGATAAGTTTTCATATTTTTAAAGTATTCTCTTCAAATACAAGATAGTTAAATTGATTATAAAATTAATTTTGATTAAAAGTAAATTAATTTATATCAACATAATTTGTGTTTGATTTTTTTTTAAATGTGATTTTGATAGAATGAATGTTGTTTGAATATCACAATTAAAATTGTGTTTGAGTGTATAATTATAATTTTTGACGTTTAAAACAATTTTTGCTACTACTGCTAAAAGAAATTACTACGGCGGCTCAAAATGCATTCTTTAAGATATAAATTAAGAGGAGTGTTAGGAGTTTCTAGTTTTTGTAATTTGTAGCTATTAATTAGTTATTATTAGTATTTTTAATAATGCAATATTATATCCAATGATGTGGGATTATTTATTTATTTTTTTTGCTAGTTAAGTGTTGGCCTCTAAAGACTTTCTCATAAAATAATTCATAAGATATTCAACGAGTATCATATTTTTTAAATTCGAAAAAAATCCAGTAAAAATCTTTTCGTGTCTAACGAAATACACAAAATATATATATAAAATGAGTATAAAATACTTATTAAAATATATGCCATTTATCATAATTCTAAATTTGTTGGATAAATTAAAGATTAATTTGATCGTTAAAGTCTCTTTACAAATTATCACCATAATAAGACCGGAGATTATGAAGTACAAATAACAATATTTAGACATAACTAAAAAGTCCAAGAAGGAGGACATACCAAAATCTACTCACAAATTAATACTAGTTCATTTTTTACTTTCACTTTTTTGAAGCAGATGCAACTACCAAATTAATTGACAATAAAAGAAGGTAATTAATAAGTATGGTAGTAGCTCCGTTATTTAGTTACTTGTAGATTGTGAAATGCATAGGAAGAAGGAACGGCAAACGGGACCTTGACGCAAAGACCAACATGCTTTGCCAAGAAAGAAACCATCGTTGGTGATTAGTAATTAGTGCTTAATTTACACCCTCACATGCCCATGTTGCTTCTTAACCAAACACCAAATCATGCAATCTCTGCATTCGTGTGCCCACTTCCACACTTCTCAATAACTCTCAAACCTCTCACACTCAACTCACACGCATGCATGCATGCATGTGTGCTTCACCTCCAACCATCAAATTCAAATAATTTAATGAAAAATATATTCATTTTATTTTTTTTATAGGATTTCTAACCAATGAAAATATATAGACTCATGGCCATTCATTATTATTTGTCGCTCCTGAATTTTGGCCCAAAAAACGCATCATCTATTTCTAAGCACTATATAGTATATACGATCGAATTTGCTTTGCGTCTATCTTTCGCAGCATTAATTTCGAAAGGGACTTTGGCTTTGTGATCCACTCGTAATATAAACCCCTTGTAACGGGGTTGACTACTCTACTCAATTGATTCAGTGGTGATCCATAAAAGGATTTTTCTTTTGGTATTAAGTTTATACTTTAATTTATTATATCCACAATTAAGGTATCTTCTAGTTTAATAGACTAAAGATTAATCCTAATTTAAATTGCACACAAGGCTTTGATTTAGTGATAAAATTTTTTGCCTTGTAACAGATGCACTTGAGTTCAAGACTTGGCCTTTAAAAAACCGGCAAATAGCCGTGATTTTAAAAAACCGTTGCTTGATGGATCATGACGGCGGTTGACGCAGCAGAAAAGAGAGAGGCCGCTAATAATTTGATATTTTGCGTCAGTTATAACTATGTTGCGATTATTACAGCGGCGATAATGAAAGATAATCTATTACTGGCAGTTTTTTTAACCGCCACAAAATATATTTAACTCAAATTTTTTTTAAACATTACCTTATAAAATCTAATTAAGTTCTCACTATTTTTGTTGAAAAATATGTTTAAAATACTGTTACTTAATGTGTTACTTACATTTTTTTATTTGTTTCACATAAAAAATAATTAATCAATTAAAAAAGATATTTTGATTAATCATGTGAAGAAATTTATAAATTAGATTTTTTTTTCATTTATTATCGGTGTCTTTTAAGTTTACATTCAAGCATAAATGTTAAAGAAAAAAATAAGTCTATGTTTGAATTTATAAAATCAAAACAAAGTTTAATAGAGCATAAAGATCGAAATTCTTAAAGTTGACAAACATGTAACGAGTCAAAATTTCTCTTCAACGTCGTATTGACCTGGCAAAAAATATTCTGTAAAAAATCTACCGCATTCACGTGATAAAAGATCTGATAAGTCATCTCCAAATAGGGGTGGCAACACTACCCGAACCCGCGGGTACCCACTCCGCCCCTACCCGTTCGGGACGGGTAATTACCCGCACCTGCACTGGGACGAGTTTTAGCGGGGCAGGTTCTTGGGCGGGGAGGGTCGGGGTCGCACTACAAAAAATTTGGGTAAAAACGGCGGTTTTTTTGGGTAATTACGGCGGTTTGAACCGCCATTATTACCAAGTACGGCGGTTTCGAAAAACGCCGGAATTCAGAGCGTCATTTTGGTTATTACGGCGGTTTTTTAAAAATCGCCACAATTTTCTGGGTTTAAAACGGCGGTTTTTTGCTGGGTTAAAACGGCGGTTTGAACCGCCGTTATTTCCGGGTTAAAACGGCGGTTTTTTACTGGGTTAAAACGACGGTTCAAACCGCCGTTATTTCCAGGTTAAAACGGCGATTTTTTACTGGGTTAAAACGGCGGTTCAAACCGCCGTTATTTCCAGGTTTTGGTTAAAATGGCAGTTTAAACCGCCATTATTACCCTCACAGAATGGCATTTTAATCGGTTAAAATGACATTTTTGAACCGCCATTTTTACCCTAATAGTGCCATTTTAGTCGATTAAAACGGCATTTTTTAACCGCCGTTTTTACCCTTACAAAGTGGCTTTTGGTTGGTTAAATGTCATTTTTGAATCGCCGTTTTAATCCTAACAGTGACGCTTTTTTATCATTTAAAAATGCAATTTTTACCTTCGTTTTAAACAAATAATATTTATTATTAAAAATCATAATCCATAAACAAAATATTATATAACTCATAAACAAAGTACTAAACATAATATATGATTTTTTAGTATTGGAAATTAAAAGTAATAACTCTTATACAAAGTATCAAACATAACATAATTTTTCAACTATAAATGTCATAACATGTAACTCTTAATACATAAAATCTCCATCATATTTCATGTTGCTCTGTTGCTTGCTCCAAAGACCTACTTCCTAACTCTTTTGGTGATAAAATCTCACTCTCTTGATTCAATTCCTACAACAAAAATATAATTTGAAAGCATAATAAAAAAGAATAAAGTGCAGCACGAATAAGTGATATAGAAATTTTCATCTTTGGAGCAACATCAGCAATGTCTAGTCCTTCAAATACATGAAGTGCAGCTTCAAAATTACCCTTCTTATATTCAAGGCTTCCTAGTAAAGCTCTAGCTTCCTATGAGAAAAGGGTCATTTACTCATTTAGTTTCATCTTATAATGAAAAGACATCTCAATCAATGAAATCATCAAGACTATATTAAGAAAGGAAGCAAATTTTCTCAGCCACTTATCAGCATATAAGGAAAATGATAATAACAACTTTTATACAAGGAAAGGTTATTTTGAAATCTTTGAAACTTTGAAAATTCTGCTAACACAACATTTCATAAATCATAACCATCACACTGAAAAGAAAAACAGGCCTTTAATAATGTCATTACAACAATCATGCCATCACCAGTTAACTACCAAGCCCGAATTTTTACCTGTAAGTAATATGCATGCTCCCAAACATCTATGCCAAGCAATGGAACCAATCTTGGTCCCTTCGTAACCAGTGGGTCCTGCAAAACATAGGGATATGCATGGATAACAGCAGCTCAAAATAATGAGAAAGTGAAAAAAATTAAAAAGAAAAACATGTGGAACTGTGACGAACATCTTCTCTAATATACACTTTTCACCATAGCAATCACTATCAGTAAGCAATATAAGCAATTGCAGAATATGTAGTAGAAACCCAAGATTAACTAAAGAAAGTTAGAAGGGACAAATTACCTGATTCGCAGTGGTTTCAACTAGCAAGCTTCTTAAACTCCTTGTCTAGACCGAGCCACTGGCAAAGCAATACAAATTAAATGAAGCGAAAACAGGATAATTCAAATAAATAAAATAATAACTGAAACATAGAGCTCTAATAATCTACATGGACATAACAAAATTAGTAAAACATACCACCCATCCAGACCCTTGTAAGGCAGCACCCTCTGCGTTCACCTTATGTACCAATTTTTCGAAAGAGCCAAAATGCTCGTTAATGGCCCATCCCAGTGAACCCTTGGGAGGCTCGCCGCCTCCTTCCTGTAAATAATGAAGCATTAAGCAAAAGAACTACTTAAGCAATTCAAGTCCATCAGATAGTGCTTTCCCATCATGAAGAACATCAACATCATGCATATAAACTGATTCTCTCATATGCCAATTGCTTAACGAAGACGTATAAATAATTGTAAAAGTAAAAGATAAATATAAAAAAAAAACCAGGTGTTTACATGGATAGTTTACATGGATAATTCCAGGTGTTTTGGAAGGACATCATGCATTCATGTTTCATAGTTTACATGGATAATTCAACAACGCTAATAATTGATATGCTAACATAGAGTTGCTTTCACTCTGGAGTCAGACCAACAACCCCTGAAAACAAGGAAGCAAAAGACACAAACATCAGGTTTATGATACAGATATATTGAAGCATAAGTACTGTGAACATTGTGAAATTAAAAGAGCACTGATCAAGGATTAAAAAAAAGGAAGCTTCATGCTGGAGTGTGAAATAGATAAGTTTTCAATGCATTAGAAAAAGGCAAAAAAAGAAAAAACTTATGAAAATATACTCTTTTTAGTATCTTTAACTAGTACTCTTAGAACATTGGAGACACTGGTCAGCAAAACCTTAATCATATATACAAAAATCTTATGTTACAAGTGAAACTTAGTTTAACATGATTAGTTGATTATGTATATGGACCAATGGGGATTTTATCAAAGAAACGCAATTAATCACAGATATTGAGAATCCTTCATCTTTCAACAACAAAGCTAAAAGTGCATCAAACTATATAATCAGATAGAATGGATTGATTGATGTATTTGAAAAGGATAGAACTACTATTGTTCATAAAATTCTTCATACCACATGCCAATCTTCCACCAGCATTTCCAGTGCTCAAGCTGAGTTCCTTCCCACCTGCAAAAGCATAAGTAAAGTAAAATGCAAATTAGACTAAAGTAAATAATGCTCTAGTTATGAGTAAGCAAGGAAGTCATGATGTAAGTCCACAATTACATGGCAACATAAAAAACATTAGCACGAAGAGAATAAGCCAATTCCATTTTCATCTAATGTTTACTTGGATCAGACAACAGTGAAGAAGCTTTTAAGAAATTTCTTGTGCAGCAGCAAGAGTTGTAAGGCAGAGACGTATATAAAAATGTATAACAAGGAAATGCTAACCTTTTCCAAGGTCATCCTCAAGCTCATGAACCACCAAGGCTCTTCCAACTACTGAATTGGGGCCAATCAGTGGTATCTGAACAGAGAAAAGAAACACAAAAATGATTGGGAATTCAAATTAACACACGGAAATGAAACTGAACGAAAGAAGGCACCTGATTGTCAACAATGGTTGCTTCTGCAACTCCTGCATTTCAAACATGATGTACAGATTGGTTCAAAAAGCAGTCCAAAGCAACCAAGGACGAAAGATGAGAGAAAGATGGATTACCATCTGCATTAGCAACTATGTTTCCCAGGTCACCCGCATGGCGAATTTGATCTCCCGGAGCACCATGTTTCATCTTATTAGGATGAAAATGTGGTCCTAAATATGCCATTGAAGAAGCAAACACTTAAAAATGATATGAAAGCTGCCTTCTGTTTATCATTTCTTTTCAAACAAAAAATTCCATGTGAATTGATTGATGCAGGCCAAGACAATCCACTAGTCATAGACTCATTGCAATAAATATAGCACCGTGGTAGACTATCAAAGATGGAGAACAAAAAGAAACATATTACAAGATAAATTAAAAAATTTAAAATATAATAAAAACAGCGCTGTATAAAGTATAAACTTTGGAAAAGCACGATAGCCATATGACTGTAAATTGACATGGAATGGAACTATGGAAGAAACCAAAACGTGAACATAGAAAAATAACAACACAATCTTAGAGAGAAGAAATATAATGTACTTTACAAAGAGCTCTATATTCGACTTGAAGTTGCTTGATACATGATTCCTCCGCCATCTAACAACTTCTAAACAGAATCAGGCTGAAGGCCCTCCTATGCGCTTATTTTCTCTCTTTGATTCCCCAAATTAATTCACGAGTAATATTCAGAATAGGCAAAAGCACTAGCGATACCTTAGCTTCTTAACAAGCAGATATATGATATATGCATACTATGCAATTCTAGGATTCCATTTCTTTTTCAAACAAATTCTATAAATATAGATATATGATAATATAAAAAATTACACTTAAACAAATTAAATTTGTTTGTTTATATTAAGTAATGAATGTAAAAATAATTTATTTACTAATATGATAAACTACCCTTAGGCCGCTAATAGTACTGAAGAACTAATCCTAAACCAATAAACCACCATTAATAAGTATACTACCAAAAACTCCATCATTTTCACTCATACAAAGAACATGGTTCACTTGGATTCAACGTTATCGATCTGTTAAAACTTAAAAAGAAAAAATTAAAATACAAAACTAGGTAATGATGACAAGCCACAAGCTGAATTGCTTAATCTAGCATAAATCTTAGATAAAGAAAAAAAATGAAAGGTTACTAAATTATCCAACTGCAGATACAATGGTTATTATACCCAAGCATTCAAGAAACTATAAAAACAATCGGCATCAACCAAATAAGATCCAACTAAAAACCAGAGACTCTCCATGAACAAATTATTGAATGAATTAATTACTGAGGTTATCTTTGAAACATTTGACTTGGACGCGGCAATCCCTAATTATTAAACAAATTAATCCCTAATTTAAAAACTCTAATACATAAAATTTAATTACATGCAAAGGAGGAGGTGGAGGCGGCGGCAACGCTGTGGCAGGAGAGGAGCTGAGAAGCAGCTCTGAGAAGGAGCCGTTGGCGGCGACATCGAGCTTGGCGGCGACATCGAGCTCGGCGGCGTGAAGGAACAATTAGCAAAGCAGTGTAGTAGACTAGTGGCACCGAGGCTATGGCGTTCTGAGATCTGAGATGTGAAAGAAGATTTGAGGAAAGAATATATGAGATCTGAAAGAAGCAGAAGGATATATCTGAGATCTGAGGTAGCGACATGAAGGATACATAGTGCGACTTACCTTCGATTCTGTTGAAGAGGAAGCGGCGGTGAAGGGTGAAAGCAACGGTAGTTACGGAGAGAGGATCGGAGGATGAGACGAACGAGATCAGGGAAAGAAGGGAGAGCGAGCCATCACGTATATCTAATGAGTTAGGGTTACTGTAACTTTTTTATTTTATATATGTGAGAAAACGGCGGTTCAAAACCGCCCTAATCACCAGAACCGCCACCAAATACAAAGTCATTTATGGCAGCAACAAAAAATGCCATAATATCTAGACATTACGGCAATTTTAAATAACCGCCGTAATATTAATGCCATTTTAAACCTCTTTTTTTGTAGTGTAATTTAATAATTATTAGGGCGGGACGGATACCCGCAGGGACGGGTTAGGGTTTAACATTTTACTACCCGGGGGTAGAAGTGGGGCGGGTTCGATGCGGGTTTTTGTTGAGTGGGGCGGGGTCGGGTAAAGCAAAAATCCGCTCCGTTGCCACCCCTATCTCCAAACCATAATTTTGTTCAGATTGAAGTAATAAAGTCCCTTTTTGCAGCATATACATCATCTTGTCTTTGTTAGGTATCTAAAGTTTTATTATCTTCTTCGGAACCTTATTGAGATTAATCTGCTTGAAGATGTTAATTCCAACAGAGGAGATACCATCTAAATGATCTTCTGAATCAGTCTTTGTCCCATCTAGACTATCATCAACTATTTCACTTGAATATTCAGTTGACACTGAAAATATTAATATGCATACAACAATCTAAGTCTACTCAAAAGAAAATGAGAACTCCTAAGTCATTAAATGGTAATTAAGAAAAATAGGTATGTTAATATGGTATGAGAACTTTAAAATTAAACAAAAATAAACAACAATTACCATTTTTCTTATTGATAGTTTGGGCATATTTCTTAGAAAAATCTTTGTAATGTGTAATTCTATATATTTCATTTTCTCTTTTGAAGCAATATCTAACTCAATAATATGGTTGTTTGTAAAATGCATCTACATCATAAAAAATATATAGTTTATAGTCTTTTTTGTAAAACATACTATTTCTCTATGATGTACTTTTTATATCAGATATTTATTTTTTAACCTTTAGCAAGTATGTCTTCGGAGGTCCTACTAGATGCACATCTCACAAAACATACTCAAATTTCTCTTTGTACATTGATCCCCATTCATGACATTTTTACAAATTTGAATGTTAACCCAACAAATATTATTGCAGCAAATTTGTTAGCATATACCAACTTAAAATATATATTATTCAAATATAGTTTAACATAAGTTTTTAAAGGTATGCCTAAGGGACAAACCTACATAATAACTTTGTTCGCCATTTTCAAGTATTGGTTAGAATAAGATTGTCCTGATATTGTCTCCAACCAACACCTAACAATCACTTTACGAAATGATATGTCTCTAACAACAAAAATTACATGTTCCAATGAAGAGAATGGAAAGGTCATAGCCATTTTTTTAGCGAATGTTGTGCTTGCACAGCATAATAAAAATTCTTCCATTTTTATTTGTCATATTACACCATTATTTTATGTTGACTAATATTGATTAGTCATAACAATATTGAAATTGGTAATGATGTACTCGATATCATGATTATCATCACCGCAAAATTAAGAACAACAACAATGATGACATTAATACTTTATTGTAAACTAACTTTTGCTAACAAAAAACGTTGAAAGAAACGAAAAACTGCTTTTATTTATGAAAACTAACAATTCAGTAAAGATTTAGTTGAAATACGAAAATACAGATCGTAATGTAACCAATAAACTATGTATATCATTAAAACTATTAAACTTATTAATTACACAAAGATAGATCTTCCATAAATAATGTTCATTTTTTTCATATTTTCACTATGTAACATCATGAAAATTCTCAGAAATATTGTTTATTGGGTTTTTTTATTATCATCCCTTGTCAACTGTAAATCTCCAATGTCACTTGCTGCTAACATGTTCAACCTGATTGTAGAAAAATGCTATATAATCAGTAAATATTATTATATTATTATTTTTTGTTAGTATTTAATGAGCAATAATTTGCATCTATATTTATAGAGCTTTTACACACAAAAATATATAATTTACACACATAATTTAATATAATTTGTACCCACATTTTTAAAATTTATAATTTACACACATAAATTAATAAAATTTATTTATTAAAAATAATTTAGTATTTATGCTCATCAAATAATAATAAATAATGATAAAAATATTAAAAATGGTTAACCTATAAATTTTTTTCTCTTTAAGTTATACTTCTTAATTACACACACTATTTAAAAAATAAGATACCTAAAAGTATAAAAAGAGGCAGGTAGCTAGTATTAATAATCTTAATTAATAATTATTTGTTAGAGATATAATTATTTTTTCTATCATCTTAAAGTTTTGAAGAAAGTGATTTTCTAACATAGTATCTGAATTTTTATAATTTAAAGATCTAGAGTTTCATTTTAATAAAAAATTAATATAAGACAAATAAAAAAAATCTATACAAAAAATTCACATAAATTTTAAAAAAATTATTGTATAAAAAGATATATTAGAAATATAATCATTTATATTCATATATCTCTTTTTATTAGCTTAAATTTTTTATAGGAGTGATTTTAAGAAAATTTTTAATTTATACTAATATTGTATACTAAGATAATTTCGGTTCTGCTAAGAACTAATTAGGAGGTAGTCAACTAGAGCAACCTAGTTAAAAAATAAAAGGCCTGTTATAAAAAAGAAAAAATAACTATTTACTATTATAATTTCTCGAATTTCAAAATTAAAAATACAAAAGATTGACTTGAGTTGACTTATATTATAGTTAGTTCGATAGATTTTTTATTTAATAATAATCATGATGTATATATCTTTACTTATAAATTTAAATTTTTAGAATAAATGATTCATATATACAATTAATTAGTTGTTGATACTTTGTTTTCATAAAAATGGCGCAGTTATGCAAGTTTAATACTAATGTAAGGTGTTAAATGTTGTGATAAGGGATGAGTTGGATGCCCATTTTCAAAGAACCTCTCTTTATCAAGGATGACTTAATTAAATGAAGGTTGAAAATGAATACATTTTACATGTATAAATAGAAGGCATCATCTGATGCATTTCACACAACACACAATCAATAATAACAACTTTCTCTCTCTCTTTTATATTCTCTCTCCTTACAAGTATTTTAAGTATTCTTTTCTCTTACTTTTATATTTAATATTAGTAAATATATTAATCATCTCTATTATATTGAGATAGTAATTCTAGTAAATATTACTACTTGGGTTATCTAATTATATTTCCATATTTTATTTGTTACTTCTTCCTTATTTATTTAGTTATTTTATAACACGTTATCAGCACGAGACTCTGATCAAATCTTTAGAAAGACTCAGGTAATATTTTTATTATGTCGAAACTCTCTCATCTTGAATTCAATGCTCTTGATATATCTGGAAATAATTATTTATCATGGATATTAGATGCTGAAATCCATCTTGATTCAATGGATCTTGGAGATACCATTAAGGCTGAAAATAATGCATCCCAGAAGGATAAAGCCAAAGCCATGATTTTTCTTTGTCGTCATCTTGACGAGGGATTGAAAAATGAATATCTCACATTAAAAGATCCTGCAGATCTTTGGAAAGACCTCGAAGAAAGGTATAATCATCAGAAAACGGTGATACTTCCTCAGGCCCGATATGAATGGACGCACTTGCGTCTATAAGATTTTAAATCTATAAATGAATATAATTCTGCAATGTTTCGAATCACCTCACAAATGAAATTATGTGGGGAAAAGATAACTGATCATGATATGTTGGAGAAAACTTTCTCAACCTTCCATGCCTCGAATGTGCTCCTGCAGCAGCAGTATCGAGAAAAAGGTTTAAAAAATATTCTGATTTAATTTATTGCTTTCTTGTTGCTGAACGCAACAATGAGTTACTTTTAAGGAATCATGAAGCACGCCCAGTTGGTGCCGCCCCATTTTCTGAAGTAAATGCGGCAATTAACCCCAGAAAAGGTAAATGGCAAGATTTTGATAATAAGAAAAATTATGGAAGGAAAAAGAAATTATGTTCACAAGAAAGATCTCACCAGAAGTGGGATAAATAAAGAAATAATGGGCAAAGTATATCAATTGAGGATAAATGCTTCCGTTGTGGTGGAAAGGGTCATTGGTCACGTACCTGTCGTACCCCAAGGCACCTAGT
>NC_029775.3:49150809-49153476 GCF_000817695.3 Arachis duranensis | reverse complement strand
ATTCATGTGAATAATTTTACTGTGCATGTACTTCTACTCATTTTATTATTATTATCATTTGTTTTTGAAGAAAAATGGCAAGGACATATTCTGAAGATATTTGCCTTGCGGATAGTGCAAGTTCGCACACTATTCTTAAAAGTGATATATATTTTACCCATCTTGTGCCAAAAGAAGAATATGTTAATACTATTATTGGCTCAGGCAATGTGATAGAAGGCTCCGGAAGAGCTATAATTTTGTTTCCTGGAGGAACAAAATTTATAATAAATAATGCACTATTATCTACCAAGTCTCTAAGGAACTTGTTGAGTTTCAAAGATATTCGCCGAAATGGATATCATATTGAAATAATGAATGAGGAAAATCATGAGTATTTATGTATCACAACTCATGATTTAAATAAAAAGATTATATTAGAAAAGTTACCCCCTTTTATCTGGCTTGTATTATAACAAGATTAGTGCAATTGAATCACATGCCATTGTAAACCAGAAGTTTACCAGCCCAAATGAATTCATAACTTGGCATGATAGATTGGGTCATCCGAAAACAACCATGATGAGGAGAATTATTGAAAACTCTCATGGACATTTACTAAAGAACCAGAAGATTCTTAAATCTAGTGAATTTTGTTGTGCTGCATGTTCTCAAGAGAAGTTAATTTTAAAGTCATCACCAGTAAAGATTGGATTTGAGTCCCCTGAATTCCTAGAAAGGATTCAAGGTGATATATGTAGACCTATTTATCCACCATGTGGATCTTTTAGATATTTTATAGTGTTGATAGACGCATCTTCGAGATGGTCACATGTGTGCTTATTATCATCTCGCAACCTAGCGTTTGCGAGATTACTGGCTCAAATTATTCGATTAAAAGCACAATTTCCAGAAAATCTAATCAAAGCAATTCGCCTTGATAATGCTGGTGAATTTACTTCCGAAGCTTTTGATGCTTATTGTATACCTAATGGAATAAGTGTTGAACATCCAATAGCTTATGTTCACACACAAAATGAGTTAGCAGAATCACTTATTAAGCGCCTTCAATTAATTGCTAGACCCTTACTTATGAGAACAAATCTCCCAACTTCGGTTTTGGGGCATGCTGTTTTACATGTCGCAGCACTTACTCGTTTGAGGCCAACGAGTTACCATCAGTTCTCTCCTATGCAATTAGCTCTTGGCCAGCAGCCAAATGTTTCCCATTTAAGAATATTTGGGTGTGCGAAATATGTTCCCATTGCACCACCTAATCGCACCAAAATGGGACCCCAAAGAAAATTGGGGATATATGTTGGATATGATTCTCCCTCTATAGTGAGGTATCTTGAGATACAAACTGGAGATGTATTTAAAGCCCGGTTTGCGGATTGTCATCTTGATGAATCAAAATTTCCAACATTAGGGGGAGAGAATAAGATTCCTGAAAAGGAACTTAATTGGAATGCATCATCGTTGATGCATTTAGATCCTTGATCAGGGCAATGTGAACTAGAAGTTCAAAAGATTATACATTTGCAAAGAATAGCAAATGAATTTCCTGACGTATTTTTCGATACAAAGAGGATAACCAAATCTTATATACCAGTGAAAAATGCCCCAATTCGAATTGATGTCCCAGTAGGACAAGTGGCCATTGAGGCAAATTCACACCAGAAGCGTGGCAGGGCAGAAAATGCCCCAATTCGAATTGATGTCCCAGTAGGACAAGTAGCCACTGAAGCAAATTCACGCCAGAAGCGTGGCAGGCCTGTCGGTTCCAAAGATAAAAATCTTCGAAAGCGAAAAGAGGTAAATACTATTCCTGTTGAAAAAGACATAGTAGAGACACCTGCAGTTGTCCAAAATTCTGATATAATGTTAACGCCAGAAGATGTTCAGGTACCTGAAAATTGTGAAAATGACGAGATCTCGATAAATTATGTCTTTACAGGAGAGAAATGGGACCGAAATAAGACAATTGTCAATGAAATATTTGCATATAATGTGGCATTAAATATCATGCATGAAAGTAAGGATCTTGAGCCAAGATCAGTTGAAGAATGTCGACAAAGGAATGATTGGCCAAAATGGAAAGAAGCCATGAAGGCTGAATTAGACTCACTTGCAAAACGTGAAGTCTTCGGACCTGTAGTCCGTACCCTAAAGATGTAAAACCTGTTGGATATAAGTGGATATTTGTGAGAAAAAGAAATGAGAAAAATGAAGTTGTGCGCTACAAATTCCGACTTGTGGCACAAGGTTTTTCACAAAGGCCCGGTATAGATTATGAAGAAACGTATTCCCCTGTAGTGGATGCGATAACATTGCGTTATTTGGTCAGTTTATCTGCATATCATAAACTACATATGCATTTAATGGATGTGGTAATAGCCTATTTATACGGCTCATTAGATAGGGATATCTATATGAAAGTCCCTAAAGGATTAAAGATATCTAAACCATCAAATGAATATTCGCAAGGGTTATACTCAGTCAAATTGCAAAGATCTTTATATGGCCTAAAGCAATCTGGACGAATGTGGTATAATCGTCTTACTGAGTATCTAGCCAAAAATGGATTCAAGAATGATGATATCTGTCCATCTGTTTTCATAAAGAAATCTGCATCTGGATTCGTTATAATTGCTGTGTACGTTGATGATTTAAATATCATTGGAACTC
>NC_029775.3:49146223-49150723 GCF_000817695.3 Arachis duranensis | reverse complement strand
ATTGGAAGGACTAAATTTTGTCTCGACCTGCAGATCGAGCATACAAAAAATGGGATCTTTATTCATCAAGCGACATACACAGAGAAGATCTTGAAAAGATTTTATATGGATAAATCACATCCATTAAGTACCCCAATGATCGTAAGATCTTTGGATGTGGAGAAGGATCAATTCCGTCCTAACGAAGAGAATGAAGATATCCTTGGTCCTGCAGTACCATATCTTAGTGCAATTGGAGCGCTACTGTATCTTGCTAATAATACGCAACCTGACATATCATTCGCGGTGAATTTACTAGCAAGGTATAGTTCCTCTCCAACCAGAAGACATTGGAGTGGAATCAAACAAATCTTTCGATATCTTCATGGAACGGTTGATATGGGATTGCTTTATCCATATGGATCTAAGTCATAACTAGTTGGCTATGCAGATGCTGGCTACTTGTCTGATCTACATAAAGGGAGATCTCAAACAGGATATCTGTTTACATATGGTGGAATAACTATATTATGGAGGTCCCCGAAACAAACGATAGCAGCAACCTCCTCCAATCATGCTGAAATACTGGCGATTCATGAAGCTAGTCGCGAGTGTTTTTGGCTGAGGAGTCTGATTCAATATATTTTGTCATCATGTGGACTGATTGATCATAAGATAGCTCCAACTGTCCTGTTTGAAGATAATACAGCATGCATTGCTCAACTTAAAGGTGGATATATCAAAGGTGATAGAACAAAGCATATTTCTCCCAAATTCTTCTTCACTCATGATCTTCAAAATCAATGGACAATTGATATCCAACAGATCCGCTCAAGTGATAATCTGGCAGATTTATTCACAAAGTCACTCCCAAAATCTTCTTTTGAAAGATTGGTACATCAGATTGGGATGCGCCGATTTCGAGATATAAAATAATGTCGGCAAGAGGGGGAAACTGTACTTTTTTTTTCTTGGTCAGGTTTTTTTCCCATTGGGTTTTTCTTGACAAGGTTTTTAATGAGGCAGTCCCCATTACTAAAGGATATTGTACTCTTTTTCCTTCACTAAGGTTTTTTTCCACTGGGTTTTTTTTAAGGAAGGTTTTAACGAGGCAATAATCCTAAATGGTCATCCAATGGGGAGTGTTGTGATAAGGGATGAGTTGGATGCCCATTTTCAAAGAACCTCTCTTTACCAAGGATGACTTAATTAAATGAAGGTTGAAAATGAATACATTTTACATGTATAAATAGAAGGCATCATCT
The DNA here is from genome assembly GCF_000817695.3 of Arachis duranensis. Lineage (NCBI taxonomy): Eukaryota > Viridiplantae > Streptophyta > Magnoliopsida > Fabales > Fabaceae > Arachis > Arachis duranensis. The sequence goes on along the minus strand of NC_029775.3, from coordinate 49,149,479 downwards.
GATGCATTTCACACAACACACAATCAATAATAACAACGTTCTCTCTCTCTTTTATATTCTCTCTCCTTACAAGTATTTTAAGTACTCTTTTCTCTTACTTTTATATTTAATATTAGTAAATATATTAATCATCTCTATTATATTGAGATAGTAATTCTAATAAATATTACTACTTGGATTATCTAATTATATTTCCATATTTATTTGTTACTTCTTCTTTATTTATTTAGTTATTTTATAACATTAAAGATGCCAATTTATTATTTTTTAAAGGGACAAAACGCAAACAATATGGAGGGTTACGTTAAATACATGCTTAATATCAATGATGCTAAGAATAGAACAATGATGGTGATTTATCAGAGTTGATACATATATCTATAGCTGAATATAATCTAACCATATCAGCACATTCAAGTACTTTATAGTGCCAACACCAGCCAAGTCATTATCCCTTTTTCTTTTCTTTAAGGACAACTTATATCCCATTCAATTTCTATGACGACAAAGGAGTACAAACATGCATATTAGGTATAGTGAAATTCAAGCAATACTAGACACTTATTCAATTCATATATATATATATGTGTATAGTTATATTACTATGTTCCTTGTGACGTATTCTGATTTTAATATTTTTTTTTTCATCTGGGAATGATATGAAAGATTCTAGCAAAGGAGAGATATCTATCTTTACTTCTTTAGTATATTATTGTGTATATATATCTCTTTCTTGTTGTCCACTTCTTTTAACTATAATTATAATAGTAAATTCTATAATATAATATATAATGTCAATAATTAATTAAGCTATGGAGCATATATATTCTCGCTACATTGGCCTGTTTAGGATGCTTCGCAAAAGACATAGAGGTCCCTCTCACAGTCACTCTGACTTTTCTGACTTTAGCTACTTGTCACCAATTGCTATTTTCCAACTTTAATTTTAATTTAAATACATATAATAATAAATTAATAATCAAGGGATGTTGGACAAAGCAAGTGGAAGTGTCGTTTTTCAGTCTTTTTCCAAAAATTTTCTTCTTTAATTCCCCTATCCTTATATTTATATCCATGTAGTAGTTTCATGGTATAGTATATGTAGATTCTCGGTAACAAATCGTGCCTATTAATTAAGTTCAATAAAGGACAAGTTTTCCTAGAGAAAAAAAAATAATTAATGTAAATGAGTGAATTTTCGCGTGAAGATAATTTGAGATTTTTGTTTAAAACTATTAAAACTATTAGACAGTATGATATATTTGATTAAACTGTTTTATATTATTGTGTATTCACATTTTAATTATCATCTTTATAAAAAAAATTTAAATATTATCATATGAATATTTATTTAAATTTTTTATTTATGTTTTATATATTAAACTTGTTGATTAGCAAGTGCGAGAAAAAGCTCACATAAAAAAATAAGAAAAAGTAAAAGGTTTTTAAGATGAGAAATTCATAAATTTTTAATGTCTTAAATTTTTGTATAGATGTAATATCTTTTAATTTTGTGTTATTTACTTATTTACTTAATTTATCTCTAAAAGTCTTTTTGGTATTCAAAATTTTTTTAAAATAATCTGACAAAACTGAAATAATAAAGGTATTAGAGATATATTTTATTTTTCTTATAAGATAAAACAAAAATATATAAAATATTTTCTTAAAAAATAAAAAAACTAGTTAATTTGGTTTTATAATGAGAGAAAAATTCAACGAACAAAAAAGAGATGGAGTGTTATTTCTACCTACCATTTAATTATTAAGGATTTAAATTACATACATCTTAATAATAAGTTCGTTATCTTTTTTAAATATTTAATTCTCATCTATCACCTTATAACTCAATTTTTAGTTATAATTCAATTTTATTTGTCTTCATTCTAAGTTTATAATCATCAATCTAACTTAATGACCAACGGTCATAATATTAACTCTATTTATCAATTCTGTGCCTATAAAGACACTAAAATTGTATTTGTTTTTGAAAACAGAGTAAGACAAGATACTAAGAATAAGACATAAAGAACATAGACATAAAATTTAGTATTCTTGTATTCTATTTAGTAATAAAGTAAAACAAATTATGAAAATCTAATTTATTCTCATTTTTTTTCATTCAAAAATTTTGAAAAGAAAAATATAATAATGAAAAGTATAATTATAAGAAATTAACAAAAATAATGAAAGAAAAATAAAAAATAAAATATGTCACTTGTTAGTATTTTTGTGTCCTTCCTGTCAGGATAGACACAAAATACACTAATTCAGTGTATCTGGATACGATGTCTGATTTCTGTCCATGTCTTATCTGCCAAACACGATTTTGTGTCTTGTCCCTGTCTCGATGTCCCATCTCTATAAACAAACGCAGCCTAATTTTTATATCTCAAAAGAGACTCACATGATAAGTTTTTCATGTTTAACATTCTATAATCATAGAATTCATATACCTCTTAAACACTTACTGACTTGAGTATCAGAGTGTCTTTTGCAGGTACCCTGTAACACCCTACCATTCATATTCTTATGCTCGAGTCATAAATCAATGATAAAAAGGTGGTACGACTCAAGAGGGAGTTATGATACATATATATAATTAGAAGAGATTATTAAACGAGAAGTTTGAAAAGGAATTAAAGAAAATCGCGAGCGCAAACACATATCGAAACTATAACGCGTTCAGAAAAGTAGGATAAAAATTAAAACTTAAAGACGAAGAATATTTTAGCAAGGAGTCTTGAAAGGAAAAGTTAAATGAAACACCAGCAGAAAAGCGCACCACTCTCGATCGGATCAACACATAAAGGTAGATAAGATTAAATAGAAAGGATAATATATATGTAAGATCAGAGTTCCAAAGATACAATTAACAAGCTCTAGGCTCAACAGTCAAGGCCAGCCAGAGTAAACATACATAAATATATACAACCCCAAAGACATCCCAAAATATAAGTCAAACACTTGTTTCTCCAAGTCGACCTCTAAGAGGGACAAGATACAAAATATATAAGGTGGAGAATCTATATACATATATACACATAAACAAAAAACAAACACTAAAGTCCCAAATAGTTCTTCGCTTCCAAGAGTCTCCCGAATGCTCAACAAGGTGCCTCTTGACCTGCATCTGAAAACAACCGAATATGTATGGGATGAGAACCAGAGATTCTTAGCATGGCAAAGGTGTCTGCATAGTTAATATAAAAGGTCCCGAAAAAGCCAGAGATAATCCTAGAACTGCGGCACTCAG
>NC_029775.3:49139384-49146123 GCF_000817695.3 Arachis duranensis | reverse complement strand
GAAGATTTACTTGATAGATACAAGAAACCTTATCAATGAATTGCTTTGGCCAATCTAGCACAAACTCCTTCCACTCCTTGGTTTAATTTCAATAGAGGGACTGGTAGAAGAACAGGGCATGGAGGCAGGCTTGGCCGTGGTGGAAGATTTGGTGCTCAGCGACCACAGAGCCAATTACGTGGCAAAATTGGCCATATGGTGCAGAACTGCTTTTTTAGATATGATCCTCATTACCAGAATTCAAACAACTCTTCATCCGCTACTCCTCATTACCAAAATTTGACTACCTCAGCACAGTCTATTACACCACTTCTACCACAAATTCTATACAGTAATTTGTTCCCACCACTACCCTCTTCATTCTTCCACCAACCAAGGACTTATCTTTCTCAAATTTGGCTCTCCCAGACACTGCATGGTACCCTGATTCAGGAGATAGCCACCACCTAACTGCTGATCATGCTAACCTTCTCAATACATCAGAAACTAAGAATTCTCCAGAACAAGTCTTCGTTGGTAATGGCCATGGGATTCCCATTTTACACCATGGTTCATCTCTTCTATATGATAAATGTCGCAATATATGTTTTAAATTGAATACTCTTTTACATGTTCCCAATATCTCTCAAAATTTATTAAGTGTTTTTCAATTTGCAAAGGATAATCATGTCTTTTTTTAGTTTTGGCCTGATTTTTATGTGATCCGTGATCAGGTTACTCGGGATTGTCTCCTTCAAGGAATGGATAAAGGAGGAATCTATTATTTTGATCAATTAGTTGTTCCAAGAAATAGAATACTTAAATACACTACTGAGAATTCTAAAGCCTCAGCCCATTCAGAAGTTTCAGAAAATTATGTGCTTTCTTTCAATACTATTGCTGCATGTAAAAATCAGAGTTGGAATGATCTTAATAAAGACATCATGATAAATAAAAATGATTCTAATCTTTCTCTTAATTTTCCTCAGTTTTCTGGCTTTACTTCTGATTCCATGTCTGCTAAGCATGCTTTCTCTTCTACTGTTTTTAATCCTATTATTTCTAATGCTGCATTATGTACTTATTTGCCTAAATCTGCATCCTCGACTATGAATTGTGCACTTAAAACTCACACTCCTGGTAATAACAATCTCATTCACACAAAAGAAACCTCTAGATATCTGCAAACTACTAACAATCCTATTGCATTTACCACTCAAATTAGGCCTATTTTACCTACTGAACTTTGGCATAAGATACTTGGATATAGCAATCTAGGCACTGTTCAAAAAGTCATGTCCCAATGCAATCTTCCTTTCTCCAAGTCTGACTTACCATACCAAGTCTGTGAATTTTACACTATGGCCAAAATGCATCAGTTACCCTTTAAGGATTCTGATTCTATTTATACTAGTTCTTTGAAGCTAGTTTACATTGATATTTGGGGGCCAGCTCCCTTTATCTCAAAGTCTTGTTTTAGATATTATATATGCTTTGTCAATACATGTACAAAATTCTCATCTATTTCTCTTCTTGTTAACAAATCACAGGCCTTTTTTGTTCTTCAAAATTACAAAACACTCATGGAAAATCAAAGTAACATGAAACTAAAAATGATTCAAAATGATCATGGCATGGAGTTTTTGTCAAAATTCTTTACATCATTCCTTCAAGAGCATGGTATTTCACATCGTCTATCATGCCCCTACACTTACCAACAACAAAGGAGTGTGGAGATAAAGCATAGACATATAACTGAGACTGGTTTATCTCTTTTGGATACTACATCCATGCCCCTAAAATATTGGGATGCTGCCTTCACTACTACATGTTTTCTTATCAATAGGTTACCTATAGCAAAGTTGAATTTTTGTAGTCCTTATGAAGCACTTTTTCCTAACCACCAGATTATATGTCCTTAAGAATTTTTTGTTGTCCTTGCTATCCCTTGCTACGACCATACAACAATAGGAAGTTCAATTTTAAATATGAAATGTGTGTGTTTTTAGGCTATGATTCAAATCATAAAGACTACAAATGTCTCAGTCAGGATGGCAAGACTTTTATTTCTCGAAATGTACTCTTTGATGAACTTATTTTTCCCTTTTAGCAATGGAAAACTTCACCTCCCTCTAAACTGTCCTCACCCTATTCTTCTCATAATGCACCAGCTGGAGTCATTCCTTTGATCAGTCACTCTGGCCTATCTGATTCTTCATCTGCCTCTCTTAGCCAACCTCCTTTTTCACCTGCTACACACTCATCTCATACTGCCAGCCCTCCAACCCTTTCCACTCATCCCTTATTTTCCTTTCCCTCAACTAATGCTAAATCTACATCAGCACTTGAGGCTTGTTCAGGTTCCTCCTTCTCTAGCCCACCTATTGCAACTAATACTCTCCCTATCTCTTGGATAGAGATTCAGCCCTCTCCTACTACACCGCCACCCCTTTCTACCAACACTTATCCCACGACCACTAAACTAAAATTAGGTTCTATACAGCCTAAAAATTGAGTATTCATTGCTAAAACTCCTGATCTATTCACTCAAGTTCCAAAAAATGCTAAACAGGCTCTGACTTGTCCTCATTAGAAACAAGCTATGGACAATGAATTTGCAGTCCTGGCCAAATGTGGGACATGGTCCCTGGTTGATCCTCCATCTAAGGCAACCATTGTTGGGTGCAAGTGGGTATATACCATCAAAAAGAATGCAGAGGATACGATTTTGAGGCATAAAGCAAGATTAGTTGCCAAAGGTTTTCATTAAGTGGAGGGGATTGACTTTGAAGAAACTTTTAGCCCTATAGTAAGGCTAGTATCAGTGCGAATCATCATCACTATTGCCCTCACCAATAATTGGTGCTTCAGGCAGTGTAACTTTGATAATGAGTTCTTAAATGGAGCGTTACTGAAAATGTATATATGCAACAACCAGCTGAATACAATGAAAGGCAGCCACTCAAAGTTTGCAAGTTGCACAAGGCCATATATGGTCTTAAGTAAGGCCATCTATGGTCTTAAGCAAGCCCAAAGGGCTTGGTATCATACTCTTGCTTCTACCTTACAAACTCTTGGATTTCGGAATACAACTTCTGATGTGGCATTGTTTATAAGAAACACATATTCTGATGTCACTTACATGTTGATATATGTGGATGATATAATTGTTACATTGTCCAATTATGCTGCAATTGATACTTTAATTAAACAGTTAAATTGTATTTTCCCTTTAAAAGATCTTGGTTTGTTTCACTTTTTTTTAGGCCTTGAAGCTCATTATTTGCCTGAGCAGAAATTGTTACTTACTCAAACAAAGTATGCAAAAGATCTGCTACATTATGCAAGAATGCATAATTCCAATCCTATGCCTACACCTATGATGACATCTTCGAAGTTGAGTAAGAATGACTCAGACCTTTATGAAGATCCTAAGGGTTACAGGTCCATCGTAGGAGCTCTGTAGTACCTCACAATTACAAGACCAGATCTAGCTTTTGCCGTGAACAAAGTCTCGCAGTTTATACACTCACCAACCATTCAACATTGGAAAGCAGTCAAGAGGATCCTTTGATACCTTCAAGGTACACTTCAAGAGGGCTTAATTTTTTACAAATACACTGATTATCATATTCTCTCCTTTGCAGATTCAGACTGGGCATCGTACTTGGATGATCGAAGGTCAACTCCTGGTTACTGTATCTATCTCGACACAAATTTAATAGCTTGGAAGAGTGGCAAGCAGTCAAAGGTTAGCAAGTCTACCACAGAGGTAGAATATAGGGCGATAGCCTCTGCTCAAACGGAGATAATGAGCATCCAGTAGATGATAAAAGAGTTGGGAGTCCACCAACAAATACCACCAATAATTTACTATGATAATTATAGCACATGTATGCCTGCTGCCAACCCTATTCTGCACAGCAGGTGCACGCATTTGGAGATGGATCTCCATTTTATCAGGGACTTGGTTAATTCTAAAAATCTTTATGTGGTTCATATCTCGGCTCTTGACCAAGAGGCAGACTTATTAACCAAACCACTATCAATTACCATCTTCACTAGGTCTAAAAGCAAACTTCGGATATGGACTCATTCCTCCCTAAGTTTGAGGGGGGTGTTGAGAGTAAGCACACAGAAGCTAGTTTGGCTAGAGTAGTTAGATTAGCTGTATCAGTTAGTTAGCCACAACAGGTGGGAAGTTTGGTTAGAGTAGTTAGATTAGCTGTATCAGTTAGTTAGCCACAAAAGGTGGGAAGTTTGTTAATTCTGTTTTCTCCACCTTAGTGTGTTCATACATTTCTCTTAACACCGTGCTTGATTTACTTCTAAGATGTATATCCGATCTTCATCGTGGTGAATAGGATGATTAGACAATCAGCTTTGTTCATCACATTATGACGAACGTGCCTGACAAACACCCGCGTCTACTTGGGTTCGTGTGAATACGTGGCTAGAAACAACTATATTTATACATCTCCAGACGGCTAATCCACGACTTCGTTGAGGACTTCTCGAGACACTAGTTCAGCCAATTTTCATTGAGATTAGGGTCTCCGTGGTATAGGCTAGAATCTATAGAAGCAGCATTCTCTGATCCAGAAAATTCAACCTTGTCTGTGGCATTTTGAGTAGGATCGCCAAGAGAATGAATTGCTAAAACTTCATCCTCTGTCAGATTGAATGACCATGGGCAATGGCATTTGATCTGGAGCAGAGGAGATCAATGACCACAGGCAATGGCTTTGATCACATACAGCCTGCTATAGAAGAAGATCATTCACAAGCAAAGAAGACAGTAATACCAAAGTTAATTCAGAAAGGCAAAGCAACTCCAACTCTCAACTCTATCTTTAATTATAACCATTTTACCAATTTCTATTCCAATACTCCTTTAATGCAAATTTGACAACTCTTCCAACAACCTTCTGATCTTCCTGACTAAGACCTACAAGATAATCATAGCTTACTTCAAACTGCAATCTTCATGGGATCGACCCTAACTCGCTCAGGTATTACTTGGACGACCCAGTGCACTTGTTGGTACAACAATACAAAAGTGTGGGGATTCGTACTACCACATAGCTTTGCTAATGCTTCATCGTATATCTTTTATCATTATGTTACTAATGTCATTTATATTAGTAACTCATATATATTATTACTTGTGTTTTAATATATCCAGTTTTCATAATTATCCGTTTAGAAACATTTATGACTTGAATCGCTGATTCAGCAGGTTAAATGAGTGACACGTACCCCCCACATGTCATCTAAACTTTAAGCATGCTAAATTCTCATTAATCATCATCATCTTCAGCGGATTCATTAGGAAAGAAAAAAGAAAGAAAGGATGTGAGAGACATGAGAAAGGGAACCATGGAACCTTGACCTTCGGCATTCGATTTCTTGAGTTATGTAATTCCAATAAAAAATCTAATCCGATTAAAGTATTCGTATCTTCTTCCTCTTCACATTGACGTCACTTTTTTCGGGAGAAATCTGATGACAAGTCATCATATACCCATTTTTCAAGCTAATTTCACTTGTTTTATTAGTCTTTATGCACTTTCTTGCATCTTAAGTAAGTACAGAGCACAAATCTGTGCCTTAGAATCAAGAAGAACAAAACCTTGCCCTGCCCTCCACAAGGGCAGTATCGGGCTCACCAAGGGAAGAAAATCAAAGGAAAATGCCTACCATGCTTGCCACAAGAGTTGAACACGGGACCATGAGGAAGCAAGGAATTAAGCCTCACTTTGGTACCAAGAAAGCCAAGGAAAATGGGTAGCGTGTGTAGCATCCAAGTTTCGAACTCGGGACGTCAAAGTGGAAACACTGCCCTGCCCTCCGCAAGGGCAGGGCAGCATTTTGTTGTGGCACAAATCTGGCGCACCAAGGCACAAATCTGGCAGCACCAAGGCACCAATCTGGCGCACCAAATTTTTCTGCCCTGCCCTCCGCGAGGGCAGGGCAGCATCCTGCGCACCAAGCCAATTATGTTACTAATGTCATTTATATTAGTAACTCATATATATTATTACTTGTGTTTTAATATATCCAGTTTTCATAATTATCCGTTTAGAAACATTTATGACTTGAATCGCTGATTCAGCAGGTTAAATGAGTGACACGTACCCCCCACATGTCATCTAAACTTTAAGCATGCTAAATTCTCATTAATCATCATCATCTTCAGCGGATTCATTAGGAAAGAAAAAAGAAAGAAAGGATGTGAGAGACATGAGAAAGGGAACCATGGAACCTTGACCTTCGGCATTCGATTTCTTGAGTTATGTAATTCCAATAAAAAATCTAATCCGATTAAAGTATTCGTATCTTCTTCCTCTTCACATTGACGTCACTTTTTTCGGGAGAAATCTGATGACAAGTCATCATATACCCATTTTTCAAGCTAATTTCACTTGTTTTATTAGTCTTTATGCACTTTCTTGCATCTTAAGTAAGTAATTTGGAGTGAAAATGCATAACTTCTTTAAATTAAACAACCACCATGAAATTAATGTTAACTCATGAGGTTTAAGCTAATTTTAATAGAATTTTAATTGATTTATAAGCCTTGTGAATTTAGTGATACTTGGAGTGGTTGTTTTGGTTTATTGTAGGTGAAGAAAAGAATAAAAGAGAAAAGCGTGACCTAAGAAAGCGTGACCCAAGGAGAAGAAAATGTGGTCAAAGGAAGGAGAAGTGTGCCGCATGTAAAGAAGGGAGCAAGCATTGCCCTTCACAAGGGCACACT
>NC_029775.3:49131548-49131894 GCF_000817695.3 Arachis duranensis | reverse complement strand
TGGTGTTCTTGTACTAAGATCTGCTTGGATGAGTAAATTCTAAGGGGTATTTTAAAACCCGGTCACTTAGATCAACTGATTTGGGATGGCCAATTGAAAGTCCACAATAAAGAGCAACTTAGATACAGAACATTTAATTATCCAAAGAGATGTTGGGCATCAATGATCCTAGGAAGAATTAGTGAGCCATGTGTCTGTGGTGGAAAGATGTTGAGCAAAAGAGAAAAAAAAAATAAAGCCAAAGGCTACTACTGCAACATTTGATACCAAACCTCCAAAAGAATAATAAGCTTGTTAAGCATTATAAGAAAGAAAAGTTAGCAAGGGAGTAATTAAAAAGTAAGTC
>NC_029775.3:49105733-49131448 GCF_000817695.3 Arachis duranensis | reverse complement strand
CACCCTTGAGAATTCGTTGGTCACGTTTTCATTAAAAAATCATAAACCAGCACCGACGCGTACGCGCACAGCACGCGTACGTGTCCATGGGGTAATTCGCAAGGTGCGCGCAAGCGCCAGGTGCGCGCGTGCGTCCATGGGCGAGTTCAACTTCTTTGACTTTTCATGATTTCTCCACTTTGCATGCTTTCCTCTTCACTCCTTTGATCCATTCCTAGCCTTTTCAATCTGAAATCACTAACAAACATATCAAGGCATCTAGTGGAATCAAAGGTGAATTAAATTTAGCTACTTTAAGGTCTAGAAAGCATGTTTTCACATATAAGCACAAATAAGGAGACAATCACAAAACTATGCTAATTCATTGAATAAATGAGGGTAAAAGATATTAAAATCTCTTAAAATTAATGTAAGATAAACCGTCAAAACGGGGTTTATCAGTAAACTATCTAAGATATTCAAGTTCTAATCTAACGTTATCCTAACATTTCACTTTTTGTCTCCTCCAACCTTTTGAATCACCGATGGAACTACCCTCAGCGTCACCTTTGCCTGTAACAACCCGAATTTTTATGGAACACGATGTTTTTTGAAAAATGTTTTCAGAAATTAGTTTTATTTTGATGAATAATTCTGAGTTTCGAAGTAAAATAAATGATAATATAATTTTTTTATTATGTTATTAATTTATTTTACATGATATAATTATAATAGAACCTAAATATAATAATATTATTATTATCAAATCCGATATTTGTCGATATAAGCAATTATCAGTATTTTTTGATGAGTTTAGAATTGCTAATGTTTAATCAAATATCAATTATCCTTAAGTTACTAATGTCATTTATATTAATAACTCATATATATTTAGCCATATATATATATTATTTATGTTTTAATATATTTGATTTTTATAATTATTCGTTTAAAATATTTATAACTTATACCACTGATTCAGCAGTTTCAAAACTTGACACCTAGTCAATAAATATCCTTAATCATCTAATGTCATCATCTTTTGAATTGTTCCATTCATTGGCCGAAGCCATTAAGGGACAAAGGAAAAAAAAAATTGGAAACGTGACTTAATGCATATATACATATATATAACTTGATACCTAATAATGCCTTAACTACCACAAATCTTCATTCATTACCATCAGCCCTTAATCATCTTTCTTTTTTTCTTCATTCATCACCGTATGAACTTGAAAAAAAAAAAGAGACCGAGAATTCTCTTGAAGAATCGTGACCTTCTATCAATTTCTGGCTTCAATTTTTTGTGATTCGTAACTCTAATAAAAAATCTAATTTGATAAAAGTATTCGTATCTTTTCTTTCTATACTTTGGCATCACTTTTATTTGATAAAAATTGACGATGATGTAGATACTTTTTTCTTGAATTCGGCCAATTAGAATGCTAAGAGACATAGACGATTTTTTGACGTTTTCTCCTTTAGCAGCTTGGTAAAAAAACTTCTCCAAAATTTTCGTTATTTTATTTTTGTACGGAGGTAGAATTTTGATAAATTCTTACAAGTTAAATTTGTATTGGATAAGTGAATTGATGATGTGATTGATTATTGGTTAGATTTGATTGAATTCATGTTAAAATTTTTGTAATATGTTGATATTTGTGATAAGTTTGAGGTTCGGTCAATTTAAGTACAGCCAAAAATCAGATTATTTTGATGAATCCGGGACTAGGATTATTTTAGAAATCAAATGAAATTTTGTGTAATTAATGGACCGAGAGATTAAATTAAAAAGATATTTTTGGTTTAAAGAATTGTATTTGTTACCATGATAATATTATTAATTTGTGAATAAAATTGTGTTTTGATAAAAATTGATGTTGATTTTATAAATAAATAAGTTTAGAAGTATTTTGAGTAAAAAATAAGTATTTAGAGACTAACGGGTATTTTTTATAAAAATTCAGAGTTATTTTAAGAAATATTAATAAACAAAGAGCTAATTAGTAGTTTTCTAAACATGTTAGGTTAAACTTAAAGTAAATAAAAGTTTGAGGTTTAAAACACAATAAAAATTTTGAAGTAAAGCTTAAAAGGGGTTAAGTCTTTAAGAAACTCATAAATACTATTTATTACTTAAATTATTTTATTTGTGTTAAAAGAAAATTACTATTATTGTTATTAATTTATTAAAAATATTATTTAATAAAAATAATATTATTATTGATATTATGAATAATAAGATAGAACAGAATAAAAAGAGAATATTTTTTTTAAAAAATTTAGAGTTACAAAGTTAACTTAAGAATCTTATGATTCTCTTTCCATAAAATACTTAGTGGATAGTGAGAGAATAGTGTGAAGATAGTTTGAATTATTAAGGATAAATAAGTAAAAGAGTGAAAAAAAAAGAGAAGATAAATCGGCACGTGTGGTTATGAAAAGGTTACGAGAGGGTGACAATAGTATGGTTATGGTGCCGAAAGATAAATATTAACAAACCGTGGGCTTTGTATGTGAATGATTGTGCGGGGACGCCCGTAAATATGGAATTGCTTCTAGGAGAAGGAGTCACATACTTCAGCTGGAGAATTAGCGCCTGCAAGTACTTGCAGAGGTCAAGTTCGACATACTTCAGCTGGACAATCAGCGCCTGCAAGAAGTAGAAACTTGTAGATGTTATGTCATTGGAATGTCTCATCCACCATGCAAGTTGGATTGTGTTGGATGTGGGTCGAAACCGACAAATGAGCTCATTACCTTCAATAGGATTAGGCATGCATCATCCTTGTTGCTCATTTGCATTTTACTTGATAATGTGAAATTGTTTGTGATTGTCTTCTTGTATTTGTGCATTCCTTAATGTTATTATGAATTATGGTGACTGGTTATTTCGCTGTGATTCTTGTATATTTGGTTGTGAATTAATTGAACTATGATAATCCTGACTTAACTAACTACCTCCGACCCTACTAAGAACTCCGCAATTCTTACCCCTTTCTTCCTTTTCCCATAAGATGGAGACAAGCATTCTGTTCTATGAAATGGACCTTCTTTACATATATGAGGATCTTGTACAACATAAGTTTTACGTAATAGTTGTAGAGATTAGGATCCATATGTACGTTCTGTGCGACCACCTTCCATCATCCGATTAACACTCCACTCTTTAACCCCGATATGACTTATGAGTTCCCATTGTATTGGCTTCATTTCGATGCTCCGTTCTATTCGTTCCATGATGGACCTGTACCTTATCAACACTCTAATAAGCCTAAGGATCAGGTGGTCCCTGAACCTGAGCCTATAGAAGAGCATGTACCAGAGCCTATATCTGAGTGGGATATTCTTGTAGAGCAGATCTCAGTGTCTTCGTCTGAGCCTTCCTCTAAGGAGCTGCACACCATCTCTATTGGTGGATCGACGAGTGTAGACCAGAGTAGTAGTACAAGTGCCACGACCCCTGTTAAGATTATTGAGATTTCTGATGATGAGGATGAGGATTCTAAGGAGTGTTCAGATGTGATTGAGATCTCCTCTGAAGACGACAGTTGATGCTTGGGAGATGAGGATGTGGCTTTTGAGAGTTTTATATTAGTCTAGCTTTTATGTTTAGTATATCACTTTTGATTAGAATCATTGAGACAGTAGGATGTATATAGTTGACTAGTTTAGTTTTTGGATGCCAGCTTAGAGGCTTCCTATGTAAACTAGGCCCAAGATCATTGATTATGTATATAGTAATAAGATATGAAGGGTTGTATACTAACTTATGACCTGTATGACAATATATATATATATATATATATTATTCCTATCTTCGATGTTTGCATTATTTTATCGTACTTATTTATTATTAGTTTTTCGAAAAAATCGACCTCGTGCTAATACGATTCTAGGCTTAGTAATAAATATTTAGTTAATTTTTAGGAAAGCAAGTTAGTGACGCTTGATTTTCAATATGATCATGACGCACTGAAATTGCGTCGTTATAATTTGGTATCAGAGCAGTTCATTCCTATTAAAGACTGGAGAAATAGATTGAATCATGCTTCATTGCATACTTGAATTTGTGTCTCATGCATATAGGATATCCTTGTGATATGGATTGCATGATTGTCACTGTGTATCTATTTTTAGAGACTAATCACACTTTGCCTGAAATGTTAAGACTGATCACCTTAATATTGAATGTTGGGTGTGAACAGGATCTTAATTCTTACACAGGGATAAGGATATGGTAGGCGTGGAGTAAACCTTATAGATGATCCAATTAGGGATGCAAATGCTTTTATAGCTGCGGTAAACACCATGGCTGAGGCTCTACATGAAACCACAACTACTACAACATGAGCAATTAACCGTTAGGAGAGAAGAATGGAAATCATAATCGAGGACGTAATGGTGAGCGCAGTGGAGACTATATTGGTAATAATGGCATTGAAAATCATGATAACCCTATATCGCTGGCAACTTTTCTGAAAGTAAATCTGCCCCAAGTTTAGAGGAACGCTGATGGCTACTGAAGCTGATAAATGGTTCCATTGTATTGAAAAGTCGCTACGAGCGCAACATATGCCAGAAGGACAACATGTGGAGTTTACAACCTATATACTAGAGGGAGAAGCTGAACACTAGTGGCATGGGATGCAACGCTTGATGAGACAGAAGGTGGAAGAGATTGTTTGGAAAACTTTTAAGGAAGAATTTTACAAAAAAATATTTTCCTAAATCCTTTTACGATGCTAAAGAGATGGAACTGATGCAATTGCAACAAGGGAATATGTCAGTGATAGAGTATACCAAAAAATTTGAGAATTTGTGCCGATTCTCTAAGATCTGTTAAGAAAATTCAGATGATTTTGAAGAATGAAAGTTTTTGAAGTACGAAGGAGTACTTCGCGATAAGCTAATGCATTCACTAGTACCACTGGAAATACGAAATTTTGTAGAGCTTGTCAATAAGAGTTAGCTGATAGAAGACTGTGAAAATAAGATGGCAGCATCAAGGATGAGTCATCCAAGATTACCACCAAAAGACCTTAATAATTTCCATAAGCATGCTGTATAGTGGACGGTTAATTTTAAGGCACCAAGAGTGCCTATACGAGAAAATCAACAAGTTAGAAACTTTCCTACGCACTCTATTGCTAGGAATGGAAACAAACAAAGACAGAATGCTGGTAAGCAATATCAGCAGATTCAGGAAGGTCTGACATGTAAGTAGTGTGGAAGAGATCACATTGGTAGGCCTTGTTATTTTGGAATGAAAGTCTGCTACAACTGCGATGAACCGGGGCATATAGTGAGTATTTGTCCGAAGAAGTCGGTACAAGGAGTAGATAGACCGTAACAGTCAGGAAGAGTATTTACAATGATTACTGAAGATGCTTGTATTCGGACTTCCTGACCCAAGGTCAGTTTTTGTCAAGACTCTTTTCGTAACTACACTTTACAATTCCGTTGTTTCGCACTCTTTTATTTCTTTAACTATTGTGTGCGAGTTGGGATTGGATTTCTCAAAGTTGAATTTTGATTTGCATGTTTATACACCTACATCCCAAAATGTTCTGAGTAGCCTAGTGTGCCGACAAGTAGAGTTTGATATAGGAAGTAGAACCATATTTTTCATGATTGTTTTGAGAAAACTGATATTACATTGTCTAATAATTTTGCATACTAGACATGTGTCATCCCGTTCTTTTCAAACTCTGTGAAAGTTATTTATAACAAGAGAGAGTGTGAGGGGTATGTTCTGTTGCCGACTAGCTCGAGTGGCAGCGAACAAAATTTGGAATGAATTCGAATAGTGAAGGGAATTTCTGACTTCTTTTTTGAAGGCATACCAGAGTTTCTTCTTCAGTAAGAGATAAAGTTAGGCATTAATTTGATACTTAGAATTGAACCGATCTCGATAGCACCTTATAAGATGTCACCATTGGAACTAGCAGAACTGAAGAAGCAGTTAGATGAGCTACTTGAGGAAAAGTTTTATTCGCCCAAGTGTGTTACCATGGGGAGCTCTTCATGAAGCATTTGAAATAGAGCTGCACATGAGTACAATATATCATTCTCAAACAGATGGACAATTAGAGCAGACAATCCAAATCTTGGAAGATATGTTGAGATCTTGCTTGATAGATCATCAAAAAAACTGGGATAAGTATCTGCCTTTGATTGAGTTCGTCTACAACAACATCTTTCGATAAAGTATTGGAATGGCTCCATATGAAGCTCTCTACGGACGAAGGTGTCAATCGCCATTAAGTTGGTACGACGGAGGGAAAACTAGTATAGTGGGACCAGACGTGGTACAGGAACAACTAAGCAGATTAAGAAGATCCACAGGAGGATTCAATCAACGCAAAGCTGACAGAAGAATTATGCTGATAATAGAAGTAAATCTTTGGAGTTTAATGAGAGTGACCTTGTTTTTCTGAAAGTAACCCCTATCGCAGGAATAGGTCGAGCTCCTAGAACCAAAAATTTTAACCTTCGATATATAGGACCTTTCTAGATACTCAAAAGAGTTGCTCCGATAGCTTACTAGATAGCTCTTCCCCTTCTTTGTCAAATCTTCATAATGTCTTCCATATCTCACAACTAAAGAGGTATAATCCCGACGAAAGCTATGTTTTGCAATAAAAAATAATGCAACTTCGAAGCAACTTGACACATATTGCCAAACCAGTTTGAAAAGTAGTCACAAGCAACAAGCATTTACAAGGCAAAATAGTTTCTTTAGTCAAAGTAGTTTGGGAACGAGATGAGAAAATAGAACACACTTGAGAACTAGAAGATAAAATAAGAGCTAATTATCCAAATCTATTTACAGGTAAAAAAAATTTTGAGGACAATTTTTTTTAGGAGGGTAGGATGTAACAACTCGAATTTTTATGCTAACACGATATTTTTCAAAAAATATTATTTTCAGCAATTAATTTTATGTCGATGAATCAATTCTGAGTTTCGAAGTAAAATAAATGATAATATAATTTTATTAATATGTTATTAATTTATTTTATATGCTATAATTATAATAGAGTCTAAATAATAATAATATTATTATTATTATCAAGTCTGATATTTTCTGATATAAATAATTATCGATATTTTTTAATAAACTTAGAGTTGCTAATGATTCATCAAATATCATTTATCTTTAAGTTACTAATATTATTTATATTGACAACTCATATGTATTTAACTTTATATATATTATTATTTGTGTTTTAATATATTCAGTTTTTATAATTATTTATTAAAAATATTTATAATTGGTGACTCAGCAGTTTCAGAACTTAACACCTTGCCATTAAGTATCCTTCATCATCTTTTGAATTGTTCCATTCATTAGCCGAAGCCATTAAGGGAACAAAAGAAAAGTGCTCTTGAAGAACCGTGACCTTCCATCAATTTTCGGTTTTGATTTTTTATGATTTGTAATTTTTATATAAAAAAAATCTAATTCGATAAAAGTGTTCGTATCTTCTGCTTTTATATATTGGCGTCACTTTTATTCGGTAGAAATTATCGATAATGTAGTCTTTTTCTTTCTTGCGTTCGACCAATTGAAGTTCTAGGAGGTATAGACGATTTTTGACGTTTTTTTTATAACAGTTCAGTCAAAAAGTTTCTCTAAAATTTCTGTTGTTTGGATTTTGTACGAAAGTAGAATTTTAATAATTTTCACCGATTAAATTTGTATTGGATAAATAAATTAATATTATGATTGATTGTTGGTTGGATTTAATTGAATTCATGTTGAAATATTTGTGATATATTGATATTTGTGATCAGTTCGAGGTTCAGTCAGTTTAAGTACAGTCAAGGATCGAATTATTTTGATGAATTCGGATCTAGAATTATTTTGGGAATCAAATAAAATTTTGTGTAATTAAAGGGCTGAGAGATTAAATTAAAAGCTGTGAAGAATCGATAACGGTAAAATTAAAAAATGGATTTAAAGTTATATATATATATATATTTGAACTGATTATAAAAAGAGATTTTTGGGTTTAAAAAACGGTATTTATTATCATGATAATATTAATTTGAGAATGAAATTGTGTTTTTGATAGAAAATTGAGGTTAATTTTATAAATAAATAAGTTTAGAGGTATTTTGAGTTAAAAGTAAGTATTTGGAGATTAGCAAAATTTTTTATAGAAACTCAGAGTTATTTTATAAATATTAATAAACAAATAGTTAATTAATAATTTTCTAAAAATGCTGGGTTAAAATTAAAGTGATTAAGAGTTTGAGGTTTAAAACATAATTAATAAAAATTTAGAAGTAAAGCTTAAAAGGAGTTAAGTATTTAAGGAAGTCATAAAAACTACTTATTACTTAAATTATTTTATTTATATTAAAAAGAGTCATTATTATTGTTATTAGTATGGTAAGAATATTATTTAGAAAAGATATTATTATTGATATTATTAATGGTAAGATAAAAGAGAATAAAAAGAGAATATCCTTTTTAAAAGATTTAAAGTCACAAAATTAACTTTAAAATCTTATGATTCTCTTTCAATAAAATACTTAGTGGATGGTTAGAGAACAGTGTGAAGATAGTTTAAACTATTAAGAATAAATAAGTAAAAGACTGAAAAAAGAGAAGAAAAATCTGCACGTGTGGTTAAGGAAAGGTCACAAGAAGGTGACAATAGTATAGTTATGGTGCCGAAGGATAAATGTTAACAAGTCGTGGGCTTTATATGTAAATGATTGTGCGGGGATGCCTGTAAATATGGAATGGCTTCCAGGAGAAGGGGTCACATGCTTCAGCTGGAGAATCAGTACCTGCAAATACTTGCAGAGGTCATCTTTGACATACTTCAGAGGTTATATTGCTGGAATTCCTTATCCAACTTGCAAGTTGGATTGCATCGGGTGCAGGTCGAAACTGACAAATGAGCTCATTTCCTGTAATAGGACTAGGCATGCATCATCCTTGCTGTGCATTTGTATTTTACTTGATAATGTGAAATTGTTTGTGATTATCTTCTTGTGTTTGTGCATTCCTTAATGGTATTTTGAATTGTTGTGACTAGCTATTTTCCTGTGATTCTTGTAGATTTGACTGTGAATTAATTGAACTGTGGTTATCCTATCTTAACTAACTACCCCCGACCCTACTAAGAACCCCCAATTCTTCTCCTTCCTTTCCTTTCCCATTAGATGATGACGGACATTCTGTTCTATGAGATGGACCCTCCTTACATATATGAGGATCTTATACAACATAGATTTTACGTAGTAGCTATAGAGATTAGAACTCATATGTACGTTCTGCATGACCGCCCTTTCCATCATCTGATTAACATTCCGTTCTTTAACCATGATATGCTTTATGAGTTTCCGTTGCATTGGCTTCATCTTGATGTTCCATTCCACCCGTTTCATAACGGACCTGTATCTCATCAGCACCCTGATCAGCTTGAGGATCAGGGGGTCCCTAAACCTGAGCCTATGGAGGAGTATGTACCAGAGCCTATACCTGAGTGGAATATTCTTGTAGAGCAGATCTCAATGTCCTCGTCTGAGTCTTTCTCTAAGGAGCTGCACACCACCTCTGTTAGTAGACTGACGAGTGTGGTCTAGAACAGTAGTACAAGTGCCAAGACCCCTCCTGAGATTATTGAGATTTTTGATAATAAGGATAATGATTCTAAGGAGTATTCATGTGTGATTAAGATCTCCTTTGATGACGACAGTTGATGCTTGGGAGCTGAGTATGTGGCTTTTGGGAGTTTTGTGTTAGCCTAGTTTTTGTGTTTAGTCTTTCACTTTTTATTAGACTCACTGAGAGAGTAGGATGTATATAGACTATTACTAGGCTAGTTTTCGGGTGCCAACTTAGAAGCTTCCTATATGGACCAGGCCACAGAGTGTTGATTATGTATATAGTAATAAGATATGAAGAGTTGTACGCTAACTTATGACCTGTATGACAATATATATATATATATATATATTTTTTTTCCAAAAAATCGATCTCGTGCTAATACGATTACAAGCTTAATAATAAATATTTAGTTAATTTTTAGGAAAGCAAGTTAGTGACGCTTGATTTTCAGTATGATCATGATGCACTGGAAATTGGATCGTTACACAGCCAGCATGAGGGATCTCTCAGTTGCAAAGACATACAAGTCAAGCTAAAAAAAACACAGATAGGATGCGATTACAGCAAATAGGACAAATAGCAGATAAGCATGGCTAATTAATTAAGCAAACCAAAATAATGCACACTCAAGTAAAATACACAAATGCATATGATGTATGCCTGCTCTATGGCCGATGAGTCTCATCTGTCGGTTATATAGCCAACCCGACATGTCCGGTATCTACCCCGAACATTGTTTCTCCGTTGTGCTCAATTATCTTAGTACATCGGCTCACCATTAGAGGGATAGTGCCCTGTCACCATTATAGGGAATATGTTCCTTGTTACCATTAGAAGGAATATGTGCCTTGTCAACATTAGAGAGAATATGTGCCCTGCCACCATTAGAGAAAATATGTGCCATGTCACCATCAGAAGGAATATGTGCCCTATTACCATGCAACCAGGGAGAAATTATAGACATATGGTGCACGAAAATTACACTCACACTATGTAATTCCGCACAACTAACCAGCAAGTGCACTGGGTTGTCCAAGTAATACCTTACATGAGTAAGGGTCGAATCCCACGGAGATTGTTGGCTTGAAGCAAGTTATGGTTATCTTATTATTCTTAGTCAGGATACCAATAGGGTTCTTTAGTTTCAATTGTAAAAAGTGAAAGGGCATAAAATAAGTAATTGTTACGCAATAATGAAGAATATGTTGGAGTTTTGGAGATGCTTTGTCTTCTGAATCCCTGCAACATACTGCTTTCTTACTTTCAAACATGCAAGGCTCCTTCCATGGCAAGCTGTATGTAGGGCGTCACCGTTGTCAATGGCTACTTCCCATCCTCTCAGTGAAAATGGTCCAAATGCTCTGTCATAGCACGGCTAATCATCTGTCGGTTCTCGATCATGTCGGAATATGATCCATTGATCCTTTTGCGTCTGTCAATACGCCCAACACTCGCGAGTTTAAAGCTCGTCACAATCATCCAATTCCTGAATCCTATTCGGAATACCACAGACAAGGTTTAGACTTTCCGGATTCTCAAGGATGCTGCCAATGGATTCTAGCTTATACCACGAAGACTCTGATTAAAGAATCCAAGAGATATTCATTCAATCGAAGGTAGAATGGAGGTGGTTGTCAGGTATGCGTTCATAGGTTGAGAATGGTGATGAGTGTCACGGGTCATCACCTTCTTCATATTGAAGTGCAAATGAACATCTTAGATAGGAACAAGCTTGTTTGAATAGAAAACAGAAATAATTGCATTAATTCATCGAGACGCTGCAGAGCTCCTCACCCCCAACAATGGAGTTTAGAGACTCATGCCGTCAAAAAGTACAAAGTTCAGATCTAAAATGTCATGAGATGCAAAATAAATCTCTAAAAGTTGTTTAAATACTAAACTAGTAACCTAGGTTTACAGAAAATGAGTAAACTAAGATAGATAGTGCAGAAATCTACTTCTGGGGCCCACTTGGTGTGTACTAGGGCTGAGACTTGAGCTTCTCACGTGCCTGAGCTGTTTCTGGAGTTAAACGTCAGGTTGTAACCTGTTTTTGGCGTTCAACTCCAACTTGAAACCTGTTTCTGGCGTTCAACACCAGAATGCAACATGGAACTGGCGTTAAACACCAGTTTATGTCGTTTATCTTCATGCAAAGTATAGACTATTATATATTTCTGGAAAGCCCTGGATGTCTACTTTCCAACCCAATTGAGAGCGTGCCAATTGGACTTCTGTATCTTTAAAAAATCTATTCCGAGTGCAGGGAGGTCAGAATCCAACAGCATCAGCAGTACTTTTTTAGCCTGAATCAGATTTTTGCTCAGCTCCCTCAATTTCAGCCAGAAAATACCTGGAATCATAGAAAAACACACAAACTCATAGTAAAGTTCAGAAATATGAATTTTGCCTAAAAACTAATAAAAATATACTAAAAACTAACTAAAACATACTAAAAATTATATGAAATTACCCCCCAAAAAGCGTATAAAATATCCGCTCATCACAACATCAAACTTAAACTGTTGCTTGTCCTCAAGTAACTAGATAAATAAAATAGGATAAAAAGAAATCAAGAAGCAATAGTATCTCAGAGTTTTAAGTGAAGCTCATATTCTAATTAGATGAGCGGGACTAGTAGCTTTTTGCTTCCAAATAGTTTTGGCATATCACTTTATCCTTTGAAATTCAGAATGATTGGCATCCATAGAAACTCAGAATTCAGATAGTATTATTGATTCTCCTAGTTTAGTATGTTGATTCTTGAACACAGCTACTTTATGAGTCTTGGCCGTGGCCCTAAGCACTTTGTTTTCCAGTATTACTACCGGATACATAAATGCCACAGACACATAACTGAATGAACCTTTTCAAATTGTGACTTAGCTCTGCTCAAGTCCCCAATTAGTGGTGTCCAGAGTTCTTAAGCACACTCTTTTGCTTTGGATCATGACTTTAACTACTCAGTCTCAAGCTTCTCACTTGGACCTGCATGCCACAAGCACATGGTTAGGGACAGCTTGATCTAGCCGCTTAGGCCTGAATTTACTTCCTTGGGCCCTCCTATCCATTGATGTTCAAAGCCTTGGATCCTTTTCACCTTTGCCTTTTGGTTTAAAGGGATATTGGCTTTTTCTACCTCTTTTGCATTTTTTTACTACTTTTTCTTGCTTCAAGAATCAATTTCATGATTTTTCAGATCAGCAATAATATTTCTCTTGTTCATCATTCTTTCAGGAGCCAACAATTTTAACATTCATAAAATTCAATATAAAAAATATGCACTGTTCAGGCATTCATTCAGAAGACAAAAAGTATTGCCACCACATATAAATAATTATAATTTTCCTTATTAAGAACTCGAAAAAAATATTGCCTCTTTATTCTAAAATTCTAATATGTTATTCATGTTTGATGATGATGAGAAAAATAAATTATAGCTTAATTGGAGATAAAATCAAAATAGATATACTAATTACTACTACTCATATATAATTTCTAAGGTAAATTCCTATAAGAACAACTATCACAGAGTTAAAGCTAAGATTAGGACTCAACAACCTTTATTTTGGGAAGTGGATGCTCCTTTAATCTGTGGGGTGCTTGGCTCTTCAAGAGATAGCTTCTGACGCTTCAGTTGCCTCAGTTCATGCCCTTGCTTTTCTTGTTCCTTAAGCAGTTTGCAAAGCACGCTATTTTGATTTTGCTGTTCTTCCTTTAATTGCTCCATAGCTTCTTGCAACTTGGTGACAGATGCTTCAAGACGCTCCCAGTATTCAATTTGAGGGATTTTCGGGAGGAACTCCTGTGCTCTCCTCTTAATGGGGTCGTCCTGCACCTGTTGTCCTTCCATTGACTTTTTGGTGATTGGTCGCTCAACTGAGATATACTCGGTTACTCCCATCTTCACCCTAACATCTTTATATAGCATAGAGATTAAGCTTGGATAAGCCAATTTGGCATCTTTAGAGTTCTTGTTTGCAATTGTGTAAAGTTCACAAGAAATCAGCTGATGAACTTCCACTTCTTTTCCTAACATAATGCAATGGATCATTACTGCTCTTTTGATGGTGACTTCAGAGCGGTTGCTAGTGGGCAGTATAGAACGCTCAATGAAGTCCAGCTAGCCTCTGGCGACTGGTTTGAGATCTTCTCTCTTGAGTTGATTTGGAACAGCCTTTGTGCTGGTTGTCCACTTGGTTCCAGGGAGGCATATGTCCTCTAGAATTTCGTCCAAGCCCTTATGTGTTCTCATCATTCTCCTATTAAAGGAGTCGGGGTCATCTTTCAGTTGAGGTAGCTTGAAGATCTTTCTGATTTTGTCAAGATGAAGGTGAACAATCTTTCCTCTGACCAGAGTTCAATAGTCATAGAAAGTGGCTCCAGCTAATCTCTGCCTATCTATTTGCCATATATTAGAGTAGAATTCCTGAACCATGTTCCTTCCCACCTTTGTCTCAGCATTAGCTAGGATTTTTCAACTCCTGTTTCGAATTTGCTCTTGGATCTTCGGATATTCGTCTTTTTTCAGATCGAATTTAACTGCCGGGATCTGACCTTAGACCCATTATTTTGTAGTAATGGTCTGAATGTTCTTTGGTTAAGAACTTCCCTTGATTCCAAAGTGGTTTTGGAATATTCTCTTTCTTGCCTCTTGGAGGGGTTTGTTTTCCCTTAGGATCCATGATCTTAGTGGGTATGGCTTAGTGATCATGGATAAACACACCAAACTTAGAGGTTTGCTTGTCCTCAAGCAAAAGAAAGGAAAGGAGAGGGATAGAAGGAGAACTAATTTCGAATGGTGGAAGAGAGGTGGGAGGCCGAATGTGGATTTAAAGGGAGGGAGGGTGGGTTTTCGAAAATTTTGAAAAAGATAAGATAGAAGATATGATTTGTGATAGATAAGTATGATAGGAAAAAATGTAATTTAAAATTGAAAAGTTATGAAAGATATTTGAAAAAGATAAATCTGAATTTTTGTTTTAAAAAAAAGATTTGAGATGAATTTGAAAAGATAATTGAGTTTTGAAAAAAATTTGAAAAGAAGTTGGATGGGATTTGAAAAGGATTTGCGTTTATAAATTAAGATACATTTGATATCTTTGAAAAAGGGTTTGAAAAATTAGGATTAAAATTTTTGGAATTGAAAGATGAGAATTTGTAACATGTTTATGCAAGAAATCATGAATTGAAACATGAAAAATGAAAAAAATTTGAGTTGAAAATGAATTCACCTCCTCCCCACAATCCTGGCCTTAAACGCCCAAACAATGCATGTTTTGGGCGTTTAACGCCCATTTGTAGCTTCTGGCTGGGGTTAAACGCCAGGAACTCCTTTGTCACTGGGCGTTTTTCTGAACGCCCAGGACGTTGTAAATCTGGCGTTTAACGCCCAGAAGATGCTTCTTTCTGGCGTTTAACGCCCAGATGGCTATCTCTACTGGCGTGGAACGCCCAGTAGATGCTTCTTTTGGGCGTTTAACGCCCAAAACAGCTCTTACTGGTTTTCTCACACTAGTGACCTTCTTTTTGCTGTTTTATCCTCTGAATCCTTCTGTGATTCTGTAAACTCATGCAATTGCCATTTTACCTTGAAGAAAATTAATATGAACCTATAAAAATCAATTAATTGAAAAATAAGCTTTGTTAATGGCTGGGTTGCCTCCCAGCAAGCGCTTCTTTATTGTCTTTAGTTGGACTATTACTAAGCTTTAATCATGTCTCCGTTTTGAGCATTCTTGCTCAAAATTGTTTTCAAGATTATGTTTGACTCTCTGTCCATTAACAATGAACATTTTTGTTAGAATCATTATCCTGAAGCTCTACGTATCCATATGGTGACACACTTGTAATCACATATGGTCCTCTCCATCAGGATTTCAATTTTCCGGGGAATAATCTGAGCCTAGAATTAAACAGCAGAACTTTCTGTCCTGGCTCAAAGACTCTGGATGACAACTTTTTATCATGCCATCTTTTTGCTTTCTCTTTGTAAATTTTTGTATTTTCGAAAGCATTGAGTCTGAATTCCTCTAGCTCATTTAACTGGAGCAATCATTTTTCTTCAGCTAACTTGGCATCAAGGTTTAGGAATCTGGTTGCCCAATAGGCCTTATGCTCCAGTTCCACTGGCAAGTGGCATACTTTTTCATACACAAGCTGGTATGGAGAAGTTCCTATAGGAGTCTTGAATGTTGTTCTGTATGCCCACAGAGCATCATCCAAGCTTCTTGCCCAATCCCTTCTACGGTTTATCACAGTCCGTTCCAGGATTTTATTAAATTCTCTATTAGAGACTTCAGCTTGCCCATTTGTCTGTGGATGATATGGAGTAGCTACCCTGTGGCTAACTCCATATCGAACCAAAGCAGAGTAAAGCTGTTTATTGCAGAAATGAGTGCCCCCATCACTGATTATTACTCTAGGGATACCAAATCTGCTGAAGATGTGTTTCTGGAGGAATTTCAACACTGTCTTAGTGTCATTAGTAGGTGTTGCAATAGCTTTCACCCATTTGGATACACAATCCACTGCCACCAGAATATAAGTGTTTGAGTATGATAGTGGGAAAGGCCCCATGAAGTCAATACCCCATACATCAAACAACTCAATCTCCAAGATCCCTTGTTTAGGCATGGCATAACTGTGAGGCAGATTGCCAGATCTTTGGCAACTATCACAATTAAGTATAAACACTCGGGAGTCTTTATAGAGAGTAGGCCAGTAGAAGCCACATTGGAGGACTCTTGTGGCTGTTCACTCACTTCCAAAATGTCCTCCATACTGTGATCCATGGCAGTGCCAGAGGATCTATTGTGCTTCTTCTTTAGGCACACATCTATGGATTACCTCGTCTGCAGATCTCTTGAAGAGATATGGTTCATCCCAAAGATAGTATTTTGCATCCGTGATCAATTTCTTTGATTGCTGCCTACTGTACTCTTTGGGTATGAATCTCACTACCTTGTAGTTTGTAATATCTGCAAACTATGGTACTTCCTGGATGGCAAAGAGTTGCTCATCCGGAAAGTTTTCAGAGATCTCAGTAAGAGGGAGAGACGCCCCTTCTACTGGTTCTATTCGGGACAGGTGATCTGCTACTTAGTTCTCTGTCCCTTTTCTGTCTCTTATTTCTATATCAAACTCTTGCAGAAGCAACACCCATCTGATGAGTCTGGGTTTTGAATCCTGCTTTGTGAGTAGATATTTAAGAGCAGCATGGTCAGTGTACACAATCACTTCTGATCCTACTAAATAAGATCTGAACTTGTCAATGGCGTAAACCACTGTAAGTAACTCTTTTTCTATGGTTGTGTAGTTCTTCTGTGCGTCATTTAAAACATGATTGGCATAGTAAATAATGTGCAGAAGCTTGTCATGCCTTTGTCCCAACACTGCACCAATGGCATGGTCATTGGCATCACACATCAGTTCAAATGGTAATGTCCAGTCTGGTGCAGAGATGACTGGTGCTATGACCAGCTTAGCTTTTAGAGTCTCAAACGCCTGCAGACACTCCTTATCAAAGATAAATGTCATGTCAGTAGCTAGCATATTACTCAGAGGTTTGGCAATTTTTGAAAAATCTTTTATAAACCTCCTATAGAATCCTGCATGCCCCCAGAAAGCTTCTGATTGCCTTAACATTGGCAGGTGGTGGTAATTTTTTAATTACCTCTACCTTAGCTTGATCCACCTCTATTCCCTTGCTCAAAATTTTGTGCCCAAGGACAATTTCTTCGGTCACCAGAAAGTGACGTTTTTCCCAATTTAAAACCAGGTTAGTCTCTTGGCACCTCTTTAGAACAAGTGCTAGATGGTCAAGACAGGAGCTGAATGAGACTCCAAATACTGAAAAGTCATCCATCAAGACTTCCAGAAATTTTTCCACCATATCAGAGAAAATAGAGAGCATGCACCTTTGAAAGGTTGCAGGTGCATTGCACAGGCCAAATGACATCCTTCTGTATGCCAATACGCCGGATGGACATGTGAATGTTGTTTTCTCTTGATCTTGGGGATCTACTACAATTTGATTATAACCTGAATATCCATCCAAGAAGCAGTAATATTCATGACCTGCTAGTCTTTCTAGCATTTGGTCTATGAATGGTAAAGGAAAATGATCCTTTCTGGTAGCTGTATTGAGCCTTCTGTAATCAATACACATACGCCACCCTGTAACTGTCCTTGTTTGAACCAGTTCATTTTTTCATTATGAACCACTGTCATACCACTCTTCTTAGGGACAACTTGGACAGGACTTACCCAGGGGCTATCAGAAATGGGATAAATAATCCCAGCCTCTAGTAATTTAGTGACCTCCTTCTGTACCGCCTCCTTTATGGTTGGAGTCAGCCGCCTCTATGGTTGAACCACTGGCTTAGCATCACCCTTCAATAGGATCTTGTGCATACATCTGGCTGGGCTAATGCCCTTAAGATCACTGATGGACCACCCAAGAGCTGTCTTGTGTGTCCTTAGCACTTGAATTAATGCTTCCTCTTTCTGTGGCTCTAAGGTAGAACTTATGATTACAAGAAAGGTATCACCTTTTCCTAGAAATACATATTTTAGGGATGGTGGTAATGGTTTGAGCTCAGGTTTGGGAGGTTTCTCCTCTTCCTGAGAGATTTTCAGAGGTTCTATTATTCTCTCTGGTTCCTCCAAATCAGGCTGAGCATCTTTAAAGATATCCTCTAGCTCTGATTCGAGACTCTCAGTCATATTGACCTCTTTTACTAGAGAGTTAATAATATTAATGCTCATACAGTCGTTTGGGGTGTCTGGATGGTGCATGGCTTTGACAACATTCAACTTAAACTCGTCCTCATTGACTCTCAGGGTTACTTCCCCTTTTTAGACGTCAATGAGGGTTCGTCCAGTTGCTAGGAAAGGTCTTCCTAGAATGAGAGTTGCACTCTTGTGCTCCTCCATTTCCAGCACCACAATGTCAGTGGGATGGCAAATGGCCCAACCTTGACAATCATGTCTTCAATCACGCCTGATGGGTATTTAATGGAGCCATCAGCAAGTTGGAGACATATCCGGGTTGGTTTGACTTCTTCAGTCAAACCAAGCTTTCTGATAGTGGATGCAGGTATTAGGTTGATACTTGCCCCAAGATCACATAAAGCTTGCTTGGTACAAGTACCCTCTAATGTGCATGGTATTATAAAGCTTCCGTGATCTTTAAGCTTTTCTGGTAAGCTTTTCAGAATGACTACACTGCATTCTTCAGTGAGGTAAACTTTTTCAGTTTCTCTCTAATCCTTCTTATGACTTAAGATCTCTTTCATGAACTTAGCATAAAAGGGTATTTGCTCAAGTGCCTCTGCAAATGGAATCTTTATTTCAAGAGTCCTGAGATAGTCTACAAAGCGGGCAAATTACTTATCATGTTTCGCTTGGCGGAGTTTTCTGAGGATAAGGCATTTTGGCTTTGTATTCCTCAACCTTAGTTGCTGCAGGTTTACTGCCTACAGATGTGGTTTGAGAAGCCTTTTTAGAGGAGTTGCTATCAGCACTTGTATGTGTCTGATCCCTCACTAGCGTTTGAATGCCAGGGTTGGAAGCTGGAGTGGCGTTAGACGCCAACTCCTTAACTGTTCCTGGCGTCTGAATGCCAGAATTGAGCTTCTTTTGGGCGTTTAATGCCAACTCCCTGCCTGTTTCTGGCGTTTGAACGCCAGAACTGAGCATGGGTTGGGCGTTTGACGCTAGCTCTCTATCCTTTTCTGGAGTTTGAGCGCCAGAATTATTCCTCTCTGGGGTCTTACTGTCCTCAGAGAGATTTTGGGTAGCAGTTTGTTCATTTCTTGGCTTCCTGCTGCCTTGAAGTGAGGTATTTAACGTTTTCCCACTTCTTAATTGAACTGCTTGGCACTCTTCTGTTATTTGTTTTGATAGCTTCTGTTCTATTTGCTTCAGCTGCACTTTTATATTCATATTAGCCATTCTTGTCTCTTGTAGTATCTCCTTGAATTCAGCTAGCTGTTTTGTTAGAAAATCTAATTGCTGATTGAATTCAGTAACTTGTTCTGCAGGACTTAGTTCAGCAGTTACTGTTTTAGCCTCTTCTTTCATGGAAGGTTCACTGCTTAGGTACAGATGCTGATTTTTGGCAACTGTATCAATGAGCTCTTGAGCTTCTTCAATTGTCTTTCTCATGTGTATAGATCCAACAGCTGAGTGGTATAGAGAAATCTGAGCTTTCTCTATAAGCCCATAATAGAAGATGTCTAACTGCACCCACTCTAAAAATATTTCAGAGGGGCATTTTCTTAGCATCTCTCTGTATCTCTCCCAAGCATCATAAAGAAACTCATTATCTCCCTGTTTAAAGCCTTGGATACTCAGCCTTAGCTGTGTCATCCGTTTTGGAGGGAAATATTGATTCAGGAATTTTTCTGATAGCTGTTTCCATGTCCTTATACTAGCCTTAGGTTGGTCATTTAACCACCTCTTAGCTTGGTCTTTTACAGCAAATGAAAATAGTAACAATCTGTAGACATCCTGATCTACTTCCTTATCATGTACTGTGTCAGCAATTTGTAAAAACTGTACCAGAAATTCTGTAGGTTCATCCTGTGGAAGGTCAAAATACTAGCAACTTTACTGCACCATGATATTGAGCTGAGGATTCAACTCAAAACTACTGACTCCGATGGAGGATATATGATGAGCGGATAATTTATACGCTTTTCGGCATTGTTTTTAGTATGTTTTTAGTATGTTTTAGTTAGTTTTTATTATATTTTTATTAGTTTTTAGTTAAAATTCACTTTTCTGGACTTTACTATGAGTTTGTGTATTTTTCTGTGATTTCAGGTATTTTCTGGCTGAAATTGAGGGACCTGAGCAAAAATCTGATTCAGAGGCTGAAAAGGACTGCAGATGCTGCTGGATTTTGACCTCCCTGCACTCAAAGTGGATTTTCTGGAGCTACAGAAGCCCAATTGGCGCGCTCTTATTTGCGTTGGAAATTAGACATCCTGGGCTTTCCAGCAATATAATAGTTCATACTTTGCCCGAGATTTGATGGCCCAAACCGGCGTTCCAATTCAGCTCAAGACTGCCCGGCGTTTAACGCCGGAACTGGCACAGAAGTCGGAGTTAAACACCCAAACTGGCACAAAAGCTGGCGTTTAACTCCAAGAAAAGTCTCTACACATAAAAGCTTCATTGCTCAGCCCAAGCACACACCAAGTGGGCCCGAAAGTAGATTTTTATGTCATTTACTCATCTTTGTAAACCCTAAGCTACTAGTTCTCTATAAATAGGACCTTTTGCTATTGTATTAGACATATTGGTTCTTCTGGTTCCCTCTCTGGGGCCGAAGCCAATGATCACAATTATCACTTATGTATTTTCAACGGTGGAGTTTCTACACACCATAGATTAAGGTGTGGAGCTCTGCTGTACCTCGAGTATTAATGCAATTACTATTGTTCTTTTATTCAATTCAGCTTATTCTTGTTCTAAGATATCACTTGTTCCTCAACTTGATGAATGTGATGATCCATGACACTCATCATCATTCTCACCTTTGAACGTGTGCCTGACAACCACCTCCGTTCTACCTTAGATTGAGTGGATATCTCTTGGATCCCTTAATCGAAATCTTCGTGGTATAAGCTAGAGTTGATGGCGGCATTCAAGAGAATCCGGAAGGTCTAAACCTTGTCTGTGGTATTCTGAGTAGGATTCGAGGATTGAATGACTGTGACGAGCTTCAAACTCCTGAAGGCTGCACGTTAGTGACAGACACAAAAGAATCATTGGATTTTATTCCAACCTGATTGAGAACCGACAGATGATTAGCCGTGCTGTGACAGAGCGCGTTGAACATTTTCACTGAGAGGACGGGACTGTAGCTGATGAGCGGATAATTTTTACGCTTTTTGGCATTGTTTTTAGTATGTTTTAGTATATTTTAGATAGTTTTTATTATATTTTTATTAGTTTTTAGTCAAAATTCACTTTTCTGGACTTTACTATGAGTTTGTGTGTTTTTCTGAGATTTCAGGTATTTTCTGGCTGAAATTGAGGGTCCTGAGCAAAAATCTGATTCAGAGGCTGAAAAGGACTGCAGATGCTGTTGGATTCTGACCTCCCTACACTCGAAGTGGATTTTATGGAGCTACAGAAGCCCAATTGGCGCGATCTCAATGGCGTTGGAAAGTAGACATCCTGGGCTTTCCATCAATATATAATAGTCCATACTTTGCCCGAGATTTGATGGCCTAAATTGGCGTTGCAAATCAGCTTCAGAATTCCCAGCGTTTAACGCCGGAACTGGCATAAAAATTGGAGTTAAATGCCCAAACTGGCATAAAAGCTGGCGTTTAACTCCAAAAAAAAACTCTACAGATGAAAGCTTCAATGCTCAGCCCAAGCACACACTAAGTGGACCCCGGAAGTGGATTTTTACGTCATTTACTCATTTCTGTATACCCTAGGTTACTAGTTCACTATTAATAGGACCTTTTGATATTGTATCTGGACCTAATGACACCTTACACGTTTCTCATTGTATCTTCTACAGCATGAGTCTCTAAACCCCATGGTTGCTCTGCTGTGTCTTGATGGATTAATGCAATTACTACTGTTTTTCATTCAATCATGCTTGCTTCTATTCTAAGAATTCACTTGTTCTTCAACTTGATGAATGTGATGATCCGTGACACTCATCATCATTCTCGCTTATGAACATGTGCCTGACAACCACTTCCGTTCTACTTTAGATTGAGTGAATATCTCTTGGATTCTTTAATCAGAATCTTCGTGGTATAAGCTAGAATTGATGGCGGCATTCAAGAGAATCCGGAAGGTCTAAACCTTGTCTGTGGTATTCTGAGTAGGATTCAAGGATTGAATGACTGTGACGAGCTTCAAACTCTTGAGGGCTGGGCGTTAGTGACAGACGCAAAAGAATCACTGGATTCTATTCCGACCTGATTGAGAACTGACAGATGAATAGCCGTGCTGTGACAGAGTGCGTTGGACATTTTCACTGAGAGGATGGGAGGTAGCCATTGACAACGGTGAAACCCTACATACAGCTTGCCATGGAATGAGCCTTGCGTGCATGAAGAAGAAGATAGTAGGAAAGCAGAGATTCAGAAGATAGAGCATCTCCAGAACCTCAACCTGTTCTCCATTACTGCAAAACAAGTACTTATTTCATGTTCTTTTACTTTTTACAATCAACCCTGATAATTATTGATATCCTGACTAAGAGTTACAAGATAACCATAACTTGCTTCAAGCCGACAATCTCCGTGGGATCGACCCTTACTCACGTAAGGTATTACTTGGACGACCTAGTGCACTTGCTGGTTAGTTGTGTGAAGTTGTAGTGATCACAATTTCGCGCACCAAGTTTTTGGCGTGATTGCAATTTCGTGCACCAAGTTTTTGGCGCCGTTGCCGGGGATTGTTCGAGTTTGGCAACTGACAGTTTATCTTGTTGCTTAGATTAGGACTGTTTTAATTTTTTTGTTGGTTTAGAGTCTTTTATTTGAGTTTAGTTTCATATTTTAAGTTTGGTGTCAATTGCATGCTTTTGTTTTCTTTTATTTTTCGAATTTGCATATCCTTAGTCCTTTCTTGATCCTTAAAAATTCTAAGTTTGGTGTCTTCTTTGTGTTTTCCCTTAAGTTTTCAAAAATTTGTGTCTGATTTTCTAAAAATTTTATGTTTGGTATCATTTTGTTATTTTTCTCTTTCCTCATTTCAAAAAAATCAAATCTTTTTCAAAATAATTTTCAATCATATCTTTTCAATTGCTAATTGCAAAATCTTTTTAATTAACTAATTGATTTAGTTTTCAATTTGCTTTGATCTTATTTTCTTTTAGTTTTCGAAAATTTATTTTATTTTCCTTTTGTTTTATTTTATTTTTTTGGTCAAAAAAAATATTTTACTTTACTTGTGAATTCATATCATAATCCCTTTCTCCATCATGAACCTTAGTGGAATTGAATAGTCCAGAAGGACTCTGGGGTCATATGCTAACCCCATTACAGCTGCATATGGGAGTAGCATCTGTATACCTCCCATTAAAGCAAGCAGCTTTGAGCTAAATCCTCAACTCATTATCATGGTGCAGCAAAGTTGCCAGTATTCCGGTCTTCCACAGGAAGAACCTACTGAGTTTCTGGCACAATTCTTACAAATTGCTGACACAGTACGTGATAAAGAGGTGGATCAGAATGTCTACAGACTATTACTGTTTTCATTTGCTGTAAAAGATCAAGCTAAGAGGTGGTTGAATAACCAACCTACAGTACGTATAAAGACATGAAAACAGTTATCAGACAAATTCCTGAATCAATTTTACCCTCCAAAAAGGATGACACAGCTAAGGCTGGACATCCAAGGCTTTAAACAAGAGGATAATGAATCCCTTTATAATGCCTGGGAGAGGTATAGAGGTATGCTAAGAAAATGCCCCTCTGAAATATTTTTAGAGTGGGTACAGTTAGACATCTTCTACTATGGGCTTACAGAAAAAGCTCAGATGTCTCTAGACCATTCATCTGGTGGATCTATACATATGAGGAAGACGATTGAAGAGGCTCAAGAGCTTATAGATACTGTTGCTAGAAATCAATATTTGTACTCTAGCAATGAGTTCTCTACAAAAGAAGAAGTTATGGCAGTGGCCACTGATCCTAATCCTCAAGAACAGATGGTTGAGCTTAATTAGCAATTACACCTGATGACAAAACAGTTAGCAGAATTTAAAGAGATGCTCCAAGAAACTAAAATTGCTAACAAGAACATAGAATCACAGTTGAATCAGGCAAAACAGCAGTTATCTAAACAGATAACAGAAGAATGCCAAGTAGTTCAACTGAGGAGTGGAAAGACATTGAATAACACTGCTCAAAGTAGCAAGAAGCCAATAAAGGAACAATTGACAGAGGATAACCAAACCACTGTCCAAAATCCCTCTGAGGACAGTAAGAGCCCAGAGAGGAATACTCTTGGCGTCCAAACGCCGGAAAGGGGGGAAAAGCTGGCGTTAAACGCCCATTCCCTGCCCAGTTCTGGTGTTCAAACGCCAAAAAAAGGGGGAAAAGTTGGCGTTAAACGCCCAATCTTCACCCAATCTTGGCGTTCAAACGCCAATGGGGAATCAGACACCTGAGAGTGCTGAAAAAATGTCTCTCACTGAAGAATGCAGTGCAGTCATTCTGAAGAATGCAGTGCAGTCATTATGATACCATGCACATTAGAAGGTGCTTGCACCAAGACAGCCCTGTGTGACCTTGGAGCAAGAATCAATCTAATACCTGCATCAACTATCAGAAAGCTTGGGTTGACTGAAGAAGTCAAACCAACCTGGATATGCCTCCAACTTGCTGATGGCTCCATTAAATATCCATCAGGCATAATTGAGGACATGATTGTCAAGGTTGGGCCATTCGCCTTTCCAACTGACTTTGTAGTGCTGGAAATGGAGGAGCACAAGAGTGCAACTCTCATTCTAGGAAGACCTTTCCTAGCAACTGGATGAACTCTCATTGATGTACAAAAAGGGGAAGTAACCCTGAGAGTCAATGAGGATGAGTTCAAGTTGAATGCTGTAAAAGCTATGCAGCATCCAGACACACCAAATGACTGCATAGACGCTGACATTATTGACTCTCTGGTAGAAGAGATCAATATGACTGAAAGCCTAGAATCAGAGCTTGAGGACATCTTCAAGGATGTCTTTGGTGGAAGAGATCAATATGATTAAAAGTCTAGAATCAGAGTTAGAGGACATCTTCAAGGATGTTCAGCCTGATCAAGAAGAACCAGAGGAAACAAAAGAATTTTTGAAAATTTCTCAGGAGGAGGATAAGCCTCCCAAACCTGAGCTCAAACCACTACCACCATCCCTGAAGTATGCATTTCTGGGAGAGGGTGACACTTTTCCAGTGATCATAAGCTCTGCTTTAAATCCACAGGAAGAGGAAGCACTGATTTAAGTGCTAAGGACACACAAGACAGCTCTTGGGTGGTCCATAAGTGATCTTAAGGGCATTAGCCCAGCTAGATGCATGCACAAGATCCTGTTGGAGGATAATGCCAAACCAGTGGTCCAACCACA
>NC_029775.3:49105493-49105723 GCF_000817695.3 Arachis duranensis | reverse complement strand
GAGGGTGACGCTAAGCCAGTGGTTCAACCACAGAGGCGGCTGAATCCAGCCATGAAGGAGGTGGTGCAGAAAGAGGTCACTAAATTACTAGAGGCTGGAATTATTTATCCTATTTCTGATAGCCCCTGGGTGAGCCCTGTCCAGGTTATCCCCAAGAAGGGAGGCATGACAGTGGTTCATAATGAAAAAAATGAACTGGTTCCTACAAGAACAGTTACAGGGTGGCGTAT
>NC_029775.3:49104058-49105310 GCF_000817695.3 Arachis duranensis | reverse complement strand
TTGCAGTAGATCCTCAAGACCAAGAGAAAACAGCATTCACCTGCCCTTCTGGCGTGTTTTCCTACAGGAGGATGCCTTTTGGTCTATGTAATGCTCCTGCAACCTTTCAGAGATGCATGCTATCCATCTTCTCTGATATGGTGGAGAAATTCCTGGAAGTCTTCATGGATGACTTCTCAGTATATGGAGACTCATTCAGCTCCTGTCTTAACGACCTAGCACTTGTCCTGAAAAGGTGCCAAGAGACTAACCTGGTTTTAAACTGGGAGAAATGTCACTTTATGGTGACTGAAGGAATTGTCCTTGGGCACAAAATTTCAAGCAAGGGAATAGAGGTGGATAAGGCAAAGGTAGAGGTAATTGAAAAATTACCACCACCTACCAATGTTAAGGCAATCAGAAGCTTTCTGGGACATGCAAGATTCTACAGAAGGTTTATAAAGGATTTTTCGAAAATTGCTAAACCTCTGAGCAATCTGCTAGCTGCCGACACACCATTTGTGTTTGACACACAGTGTCTGCAGGCATTTGAGACCCTGAAAGCCAAGCTGGTCACAGCACCAGTCATCTCTGCACCAGACTGGACATTGCCATTCGAACTAATGTGTGATGCCAGTGACCATGCCATTGGTGCAGTGTTGGGACAGAGGCATAACAAACTTCTGCACGTTATTTATTATGCCAGCCGTGTTCTAAATGATGCACAGAAGAATTACACAACCACAGAAAAAGAGTTACTTGCAGTGGTCTATGCCATTGACAAGTTTAGATCCTATCTAGTGGGATCAAAGGTAATTGTGTACACTAACCATGCTGCTCTTAAGTACTTACTCACAAAGCAGGATTCAAAACCCAGGCTCATAAGATGGGTGTTGCTTCTGCAAGAGTTTGATATAGAAATAAGAGACAGAAAAGGGACAGAGAACCAAGTAGCTGATCATCTGTCCCGAATAGAACCAGTAGCTTGGGCGTCCCTCCCTTCTACTGAGATCTCTAAGACTTTCCCAGATGAGCAACTCTTTGCCATTCAAGAAGCTCCATGGTTTGCAGATATTGCAAATTACAAAGCTGTGAGGTTCATACCCCAGGAGTACAGCAGGGTGCAAAGAAAGAAATTAATTTTAGATGCCAAGTACTACCTATGGGATGAGCCATATCTCTTTAAGAGATGTGCAGACGGAATGATCTGCAGATGTGTACCCAGAGAGGAAGCACAAAGAATCCTGTGGCATTGCCATGGATCACAGTATGG
>NC_029775.3:49103410-49103833 GCF_000817695.3 Arachis duranensis | reverse complement strand
ATATGGGGGATTGACTTCATGGGTCCGTTCCCACCATCATACTCAAACACTTACATTCTGGTGGCAGTGGACTATGTATCTAAGTGGGTAGAAGCAATTGCTACACCCAATAATGATACTAAAACCGTGCTGAAATTCCTCCAGAAACACATCTTCAGCAGATTTGGTGTTCCCAGAGTCCTAATCAGTGATGGGGGTACTCATTTCTGCAATAAACAGCTCTACTATGCTATGGTCCGATATGGAATTAGTCACAAAGTGGCAACCCCGTATCATCCACAGACAAATGGGCAAGTTGAAGTCTCTAACAGAGAGCTAAAAAGAATCCTAAAACGGACTGTGATTGCCCGTAGAAAGGATTGGGCAAAGAGCTTGGATGATGCTCTGTGGGCATACAGAACAGCATTCAAGACTCCAATAGGA
>NC_029775.3:49102096-49103298 GCF_000817695.3 Arachis duranensis | reverse complement strand
TGTTCCCAGGAAAACTTAAATCCCGGTGGAGGGGTCCGTATGTGATTACAGGAGTATCACCATATGGATATGTTGAGCTTCAGGATACTGATTCTGACAAGAAGTTCATTGTTAATGGACAGAGGATCAAGCATTATCTTGAAAACAATTTTGAGCAAGAATGCTCAAAACTGAGATTTGAGTGATTCTCAGTGAAGGTCCAGCTAAAGACAATAAAGAAGCGCTTGTTGGGAGGCAACCCAGTCATTAGCAGGTTATCTGTTTTGTTTAATCAAAGTTTGATATATATTCTCAAAGGGCAAATATCAAAATTGAAGGAATTCACAGAGTTACAGAAGGATTCAGTGCAAAAAGCAGAGAAAAAGAGTTTGCTGGCAAAAAAATGCCAGTAAAGGGTACTTTGGGCGTTAAACGCCAGAATGGGCACCATTCTGGGCGTTTAACGCCAGGTGTGCAGCATCCTGGGCGTTTAGCAAAACGCCCAGTGATGAAGGGGATTCTGGCATTTAACGCCACCCTGGCTGGGCATTAAACGCCCACAATGGCAAGCATTTGGGCGTTAAACGCCAGAATGGATACCATTCTGGGCGTTTAACGCCAGAAAGGTGGGGGACGGAGATTTCGTTTTCTAATCAAAATTTTTTTCAAACTTTCCTGATTTAATCCATAATTTTCTACATAAACACATTTCAAACTTTCATCATTCACCTTCAAATTTTCAAAAATTAAAATCATTCTTCAAATCTCTCTCAAATCCTTCCCAAATCTTCTTCAAAAACTCAAAATTTTCTCAAATTCTTTCCATATCTTCTCAAATCTCCTTCAAAATTTTCGAAATCTCTCCCCCTCCCTTATAAATACACGTTCGGCCACCCCTTTCTCCCCACCATTTGAATTTGCTCTCCTCCTCTCTCCCCTCTTTCCTTTCTTTTGCTTGAGGACAAGCAAACCTCTAAGTTTGGTGTACTTTTCCGTGATCACTAAGCCAAGATTCATCAAGATCATGGCTCCTAAGGGAAAACAAACCAATTTAAGAGGCAAGAAAGAGAATAATCCAAAGAGTCTTTGAAATCAAGAGAAGTTCTTAACCAAAGAACATGAAGACCATTATCAAAAATAATGGGTCTGAGGTCAGTGATCCCGGAAGTCAAATTCGATCTAAAAGAAGATGAATATCCGGGGATCCAAGAGCAAATTCGAAA
>NC_029775.3:49101283-49101909 GCF_000817695.3 Arachis duranensis | reverse complement strand
AAGAATTCCACTGAAGCCAAACTGGCTTACCCAAGCTTGATCTCCTTGCTCTGTAAAGAGGCTGGGGTGAAGATGGGAGTAGATGAATTCATACCAATTGAACATCCAATCACCAAGAAGTCAATGGAAGGACAAATGCAAGACAACTCTATAAAAAGGAGGGCGCAGGAGTTCCTCCCTGAATTTCCTGAAATTGGCTACTGGGCCAGCCTAGAAGCATATATCACCAAGTTGCAAGAAACTATGGAACAACTTAAGGAAGAACAGCAGAATCAGAACTGCATGCTCTGCAAATTGCTGAAGGAACAAGAGAAGCATGGGCGTGAACTTCAAGAGTTGAAATGCCAAAAGTTCTCCCCTCAAGTTGAGGGAGCATCCACTTCTCAAAATCAAGGTTGTTGAGTCCTAACTCTGTGATATCCTCTATCATTAGGAGCCTATTTGAATTTTTGTTTTCTATTACTATTAGTCTTATCTTATATCTATTTTTGAGTCTTGTTCTTAATTCATGATTAATAAAATTTAAGGTTCATGTCTTAAAGCTATGAATGTCCTATGAATCCATCACCTCTCTTAAATGAAAAATGCTTTAATCACAAAAGAACAAGAAGTACAGGATTTCGAAT
>NC_029775.3:49100594-49101190 GCF_000817695.3 Arachis duranensis | reverse complement strand
TTTCTGAATGAATGCTTGAACAGTGCATATGTCTTTTGAATTTGTTGATTAAAGAATGTTAAACTTGTTGGCTCTTGAAAGAATGATGGTAAAGGAGAAATGTTATTGAGGATCTGAAAAATCATCAGATTGATTCTTGAAGCAAGAAAAAGCGGTGAATACAACGAAAAATGAAAAAAAGAAAAAAATATAATAATAAAGTTGTGATCCAAGGCAAAAAGAGTGTGCTTAAGAACCCTGGACACCTCTAATTGGGGACTTTAGCAAAGCTGAATCACAATCTGAAAAGGTTCACCCAAGTATGTGTCTGTGGCATGTATGTATCCGGTGGTAATACAGGAAGACAGAGTGCTTTGGGCCACAGCCAAGACTCATAAAATAGCTATGTTCAAGAATCATCATACTTAACTAGGAGAATCAATAACACTATCTGAGTTTTGAGTTCCTATGGATGCCAATCATTCTAGACTTCAAAGGATAAAGTGAGATGCCAAAACTGTTCAGAAGCAAAAAGCTACTAGTCCCGCTCATCTAATTGGAGCTAAGTTTCTTTGATATTTTGGAGTCTATAGTATATTCTCTTCTTTTTATTCTAT
>NC_029775.3:49099172-49100430 GCF_000817695.3 Arachis duranensis | reverse complement strand
TTATATTTTTATTAGTTTTTAGTCAAAATTCACTTTTCTGGACTTTACTATGAGCTTGTTGTTTTTCTGAGATTTCAGGTATTTTCTGGCTGAAATTGAGGGTCCTGAGCAAAAATCTGATTCAGAGGCTGAAAAGGACTGCAGATGCTGTTGGATTTTGACCTCCCTGCACTCGAAGTAGATTTTCTGGAGCTACAGAAGCCCAATTGGCGCGCTCTCAACGGCGTTGGAAAGTAGCTATCCTGGGCTTTGCAGCAATATATAATAGTCCATACTTTGCCCGAGATTTGATGGCCCAAACTGGCGTTGCAAATCAGCTTCAGAATTCCCAGCGTTTAACGCTGGAACTGGCATAAAAATTGGAGTTAAACGCCCAAACTGGCATAAAAGCTGGCGTTTAACTCTAGAAAAAATCTCTACACATGAAAGCTTCAATGCTCAGCCCAAGCACACACTAAGTGGACCTCGGAAGTAGATTTTTACGTCATTTACTCATTTCTGTATACCCTAGGTTACTAGTTCACTATTAATAGGACCTTTTGATATTGTATCTGGACCTAATGACACTTTACACGTTTCTCATTGTATCTTCTACATCATGAGTCTCTAAACCCCATGGTTGGGGGTGAGGAGCTCTGCTGTGTCTTGATGGATTAATGCAATTACTACTGTTTTTCATTCAATCACGCTTTCTTCTATTCTAAGAATTCACTTGTTCTTCAACTTGATGAATGTGATAATCCGTGACACTCATCATCATTCTCGCTTATGAACGTGTGCCTGACAACCACCTCTGTTCTACTTTAGATTGAGTGAATATCTCTTGGATTCTTCAATCAGAATCTTCGTGGTATAAGCTAGAATTGATGGCGGCATTCAAGAGAATCCGGAAGGTCTAAACCTTATCTGTGGTATTCTGAGTAGGATTCAAGGATTGAATAACTGTGACGAGCTTCAAACTCCTGAGGGCTGGGCGTTAGTGACAGACGCAAAATAATCACTGGATTCTATTCCGACCTGATTGAGAACCGACAGATGAATAGCCGTGCTGTGACAGAGCGCATTGAACATTTTCACTGAGAGGATGGGAGGTAGCCATTGACAACAGTGAAACCCTACATACAGCTTGCCATGGAATGAGCCTTGCGTGCATGAAGAAGAAGACAGTAGGAAAGGAGAGATTCAGAAGATAGAGCATCTCTAAAACCTCAACCTGTTCTCCATTACTGCAAAACAAGTACTTATTTCATGTTCTTTT
>NC_029775.3:49093252-49098941 GCF_000817695.3 Arachis duranensis | reverse complement strand
CCATTGACAACGGTGATGCCCAACATACAGCTTGCCATGGAAAGAAGTAAGAAGGATTGGATGAAGATAGTAGAAAAGCAGAGAGACGGAAGGGACAAAGCATCTCCATACGCTTATCTGAAATTCTCACCAATGAATTACATAAGTATCTCTATCTTGATTTTATGTTTTATTTATCTTTTAATCATTAATCCTCCATAA
Organism: Arachis duranensis; assembly: GCF_000817695.3. Taxonomy (NCBI): domain Eukaryota; kingdom Viridiplantae; phylum Streptophyta; class Magnoliopsida; order Fabales; family Fabaceae; genus Arachis; species Arachis duranensis. The sequence goes on along the minus strand of NC_029775.3, from coordinate 49,098,740 downwards.
CCATTTGAATCCGCCTGACTGAGATTTACAAGATGACCATAGCTTGCTTCAAGTCGGCAATCTCAGTGGGATCGACCCTTACTCACGTAAGGTATTACTTGGACGACCCAGTGCACTTGCTGGTCAGCTGTGTGAAGTTGTGTAGAGAGACGTGTGAATCATGGTATTGTGCACCATGTTTTTGGAGCCATGCCTAGTGATAACAATTTATGTTGATGGCACCGTTGATTATCACAATTTCGTGCACCAAGTTTTTGGCGCCGTTGCCGGGGATTGTTTGAGTTTGGACAACTAACGGTTCATCTTGTTGCTTAGATTAGGTATTTTTCAAAATTTTTAAGAATGAATTCTAGTGTTTCAAGGTGATGTTCTTATCATCACCAAAGCTTATTGATCTTCTTCAATTTAGCTCTTGAATGTAATGTCTTACTGAAGCTTGGCTAGCCATGTCTAATTTCTTTAGACTAAAGCTTTAGACTAACATTGCATGATTCCTGGAATTCTTATTAAAAAGTTTGAATCTCTTTATTTTCTTTTCCATATAATTTTCAAAAAAAACCAAAAAAAAATTATAAAATCATAAAATCAAAAATATTTGATGTTTGAGTCTAGTGTCTAATTTTAAGTTTGGTGTCAATTGCATGTTTCTGTTCTTCTTGCATTCATTCATGTGTCTTCATTGATCTTCAAGTTGTTCTTGATGATTTACTTGCTCTGATCTTTAAATTCTCTTGTTTTGTGTGTTTTGTTGTTTCTCATATGCATTCTCAATTTGTTAGTGTCAGTAGTCTACAAACTTCTAAGTTTGGTGTCTTGCATGCATTGTTTATTTGATTTTAGTTGCATTTTGATTATTCCTCATCATTAAAAATCCAAAAAAAAAACTTAATTTGTGTCTTTTCAAGTCAATAATACAGAGAATTGAAGATTCAGAACATACAGCAGAGGAATTACACAGAAAAAGCTGGGCGTTCAAAACGCCCAGTAAGGAATGAAAACTGGCGTTTAAACGCCAGCCAGGGTACCTGGCTGGGCGTTTAACGCCCAAAAGGGTAGTATTTTGGGCGTTAAACGCCAGAATATATACCATTCTGGGCATTTAACGCCAGGATGGCACAAGAGGGAAGATTTTGTTTTTAATGCAAATTTTTTTCAAGTTTTCAAAATTTTTCAAATCATATCTTTTCAATCATATCTTTTCAAAATTAATTTCTCTTCATTTTCAAAAATACTTGCTAACAATTAATGATTTGATTCAAACATTTCAAGTATGTTGCCTTTTCTGTTGAGAAAGGTTTAATATTTGAATCATATCTTTTCTTGTTAGCCAAGTCATTAATTTTAAACATCAAATCTTTTTAAATTGTTTTTCAACCATATCTTTTCACTCACATCTTTTTAAAACCATAACTTTTCAATCATATCTTTTTAATCACATCTTTTTCAAAATAGTTTTCAATTATATCTCTTTGATTTTCAATTTCAAAATCTTTTTCAAAATCACTTTATTTCTTTCTCAATCTTAGTTTTCGAAAATCAATTACCATTTTTTTTCAAAATTTCTTTTAATTAATTCACTTTAATTTTTGAAAATTTCTTCCCCTCTTCTCACATCCTTCTATTTATGGACTAACACTCCTCCTCAATGCACAATTTGAACTCTATCTTTCTAAGTTCGAATTCTTCTACCTCTTCCTTCTATTTTTCTTTTCCTCTGACACCTCAAGGAATCTCTATACTGTGACATAGAGAATTCCATATTTTCTTGTTCTCTTCTCTTTCATATGAGCTGGAGCAAAGACAAAAGCATTCTTGTTGAGGCTGACCCTGAACCTGAAAGGACCTTAAAGCGAAGGCTAAGAGAAGCTAAAGCACAACTCTCTATAGAGGACCTAACAGAAATCTTCAAACAAGAAGAAGACATGACAGCCGAAAACAACAACAATGCCAACAATGCAAGGAAGGTGCTGGGTGACTTTACTGCACCAACTCCTGACTTCTATGGGAGAAGCATCTCCGTCCCTGCCATTGGAGCAAACAACTTTGAGCTTAAGCCTCAAGTAGTTTCTTTAATGCAACAGAATTGCAAGTTCCATGGACTTCCATTGGAAGATCCTCATCAGTTTTTAGCTGAATTCGTTGGACTCACAACCTAAAGAAAGCCTGAACTCTTGGGAAAAGCTAGTCAATGCCTTCTTGGCAAAGTTCTTTCCACCTCAAAAATTGAGTAAGCTTAGAGTGGAAGTCCAAACCTTTAGACAGAAGGAAGGTGAATCCCTCTATGAATCTTGGGAAAGATACAAACAATTGATTAGAAAGTGTCCTTCTGACATGCTTTCTGAATGGAGCTTCATAGGCATCTTCTATGATGGTCTGTCTGAACTGTCCAAGATGCCATTGAACAGCTCTGCTGGAGGATCTCTTCATCTGAAGAAGACGCCTGCAGAAGCTCAAGAACTCATTGAAATGGTTGCAAATAACCAATTCATGTACACTTCTAAAAGGAATCCTGTTTACAATGGGACGAATCAGAAGAAAGGAGTTCTTAAGATTGATACTCTGAATGCCATATTGGCTCAGAACAAAATATTGACTCAGCAAGTCAATATGATTTCTCAAAGTCTGTCTGGAATGCAAGCTGCACCAGGCAGTACTAAGGACGCTTCATCTGAAGAAGAAGCTTATGATCCTGAGAACCCATCAATGGAAAAGGTGAATTACATGGGAGAACCCTATGGAAACACCTATAATCCTTCATGGAGAAATCATCCAAATCTCTCATGGAAGGATCAACAGAGACCTCAACAAGGTTTCAACAACAATAATGGTGGAAGAAACAGGTTTAGCAATAGCAAGCCTTTTCATCATCTTCTCAGCAACAGACAGAGAATTCTAAGAAGAGCTACTCTGACTTAGCAACCATGGTCTCTGATCTAATCAAAACCACTCAAAGTTTCATGACTGAAACAAGGTCCTCCATTAGAAACTTGGAGGCACAAGTGGGTCAGCTGAGTAAGAAAGTTACTGAACTCCCTCCTAGTACTTTTCCAAACAATACAGAAGAGAATCCAAAAGGAGAGTGTAAGGCCATCAACATGGCCGAATTTGGAGAGGAGGAAGAGGCAGTGATCGCCACTGAGGAAGACCTCAATGGACATCCACTGGCCTCCAATGAGTTCCCCAATGAGGAATCATGGGAATCTGAGGCTCACACTGAGACCATAGAGATTCCATTGGATTTACTTCTGCCATTCATGAGCTCTGATGAGTATTCTTCCTCTGAAGAGGATGAAGATGTCACCACTGAGGAAGACCTCAATGGACATCCACTGGCCTCCAATGAGTTCCCCAATGAGGAATCATGGGAATCTGAGGCTCACACTGAGACCATAGAGATTCCATTGGATTTACTTCTGCCATTCATGAGCTCTGATGAGTATTCTTCCTCTGAAGAGGATGAAGATGTCACTAAAGAGCAAGTTGCTAAGTACCTTGGAGTAATCATGAAGCTAAATGACAAGTTATTTGGTAATGAGACTTGGGAGGATGAACCCCCTTTGCTCACCAAAGAACTGGATGACTTGACTAGGCAGAGATTACCTTTAAAGAGACAGGACCCTGGAAAGTTCTCAATACCTTGTACAGTAGGCACCATAACTTTCAAGAAGGCTCTGTGTGACCTAGGGTCAAGCATAAACCTCATGCCTCTCTCTGTAATGGAGAAGCTAGGGATATTTGAGGTACAAGCTGCAAGAATCTCAAGAGAGATGACAGACAATTCAAGAAAACAAGCTTATGGACTTGTAGAGGATGTTCTGGTAAAGATTGAAGACCATTACATCCCTGCTGATTTCATAGTCCTAGAGACTGGGAAGTGCATGGATGGATCTATCATCCTTGGCAGACCATTCCTAGCCACAGCAAAGGCTGTGATTGATGTTGACAGAGGAGAATTGATCATTCAAGTGAATGAAGAATCCCTTGTGTTTAAGGCTCAAGGATATCCCTCTGTAACCATGGAGAGAAAGCATGAAGAGCTTCTCTCAACACAGAGTCAAACAGAGCCTCCACAGTCAAACTCTAAGTTTGGTGTTGGGAGGCCACAACCAAATTCTAAGTTTGGTGTTGAAACCCCACATTCAAACTCTAAGTTTGGTGTTGGGAGGTTCCAATATTTCTCTGAGTATCTGTGTGACTCCATGAGAGCCCACTGTCAAGCTACTTACATTAAAGAAGTGCTTGTTGGGAGGCATCCCAATGTTATATTTACCTATTTTCATTTGTTATTTTATGTTTTTATAGGTTGATGATCATGGGAAGTCACAAAATCAATTGAAAAAGCAAAAACAGCATGAAAAATAGAAAGAAAAATGGCACACCCTGGAGGAAAACTTGCTGGCGTTTAAACGCCAGTAAGGGCAGCAAATGGGCGTTTAACGCCCTGTCTGGCACAATTCTGGGCGTTTAACACCAGAAAGGGGCACCAGACTGGCGTTAAATGCCATGAAGGGGCAAGAAGCTGGCGTTAGACGCCAGAAATGGGCACCAGCTTGGCGTTTAACGCCAGAATTGGTAGAAGGAGCATTTTTGCTCGCCCCTTGGTGCAGGGATGAATTTTCCTTGACACCTCAGGATCTGTGGACCCCACAGGATCTCCACCTACCCCACCACTCTCTCTCTTCTTCACCCATTCACCAATCTCCACAACACCTCTTCCCCAAAAACCCTCACCTATCAAATCCTACTATTCTTTTCACCACTCACATCCATCCTTCATAAAACCCCACCTACCTCACCATTCATATTCAAACCACTTTTTCTCCCAAACCCACCCATACATGACCGAACCCTACCCCTCTCTCCACTCCTATATAAACCCATCTTCACTCCTTCATTTTCACACAACCTAAACACTACTTCTCCCCCTTGGTCGAACTACAAAGCCACCTCCATCTCCTTTATTTCTTCTTCTTCTACTCTCTTCTTTCTTATTTTGCTCGAGGACGAGCAAACCTTCTAAGTTTGGTGTGGTAAAAGCGTTGCTTTTCATTTTTCCATAACCATTTATGGCATCTAAGGTCGAAGAAACCTCTAGAAAGAGGAAAGGGAAGGCAAAAGCTTCCACCTATGAGTCATGGGAGATGGAGAGATTCATCTCAAGGGTGCATCAAGACCACTTCTATGAAGTTGTGGCCATAAAGAAGGTGATCCTTGAGGTCCCTTTCAAACTCAAAAAGAGTGAATATCCGGAGATCCGACATGAGATCCGAAGAAGAGGTTGGGAAGTTCTTACCAACCCCATTCAACAAGTCAGAATCTTAATGGTTCAAGAGTTCTATGCCAATGCATGGATCACCAAGAACCATGATCAAAGTGTGAACCCAGACCCAAAGAATTGGCTTACAATAGTTCGGGGGAAATGCTTAGATTTTAGTCTGAAAAATGTAAAGTTGGCATTCAACTTGCCCATGATGCAAGGAGATGAACA
>NC_029775.3:49090997-49092495 GCF_000817695.3 Arachis duranensis | reverse complement strand
AATGTATGCTTGAACAGTGCATATGTCTTTTGAATTTGTTGTTCATGAATTTTGCCTCTTGAAAGAATGATGAAAAAGGAGACATGTTACTGAGAATCTGAAAAACCATAAGAATGATTCTTGAAGCAAGAAAAAACAGTGAATACAAAAAAAAAAAGAGAAAAAAAGAAAAAAATAAAGTCATGATCCAAGGCAAAAAGAGTGTGCTTAAGAACCCTGGACACCTCTAATTGGGGACTCTAGCAAAGGTGAGTCACAATCTAAAAAGGTTCACCCAGTTATATGTCTGTGGCATGTATGTATCCGGTGGTAATACTGGAAGACAGAGTGCTTTGGGCCACGACCAAGACTCATAAAGTAGCTGTGTTCAAGAATCATCATACTTAACTAGGAGAATCAATAACATTATCTGGATTCTGAGTTCCTACAGAAGCCAATCATTCTGAATTTCAAAGGATAGAGTGAGATGCCAAAACTGTTCAGAGGCAACAAGCTAAAAGCCCCGCTCATCTAAATAATACTGATCTTCATAGATGTTTTTGGAATTCATTGCATATTCTCTTCTTTTTTTTATCTTATTTGATTTTCAGTTGCCTGGGGACAAGCAACAATTTAAGTTTGGTGTTGTGATGAGCAGATAATTTATACGCTTTTTGGCATTGTTTTTAGTATGTTTTTAGTATGTTTTAGTTAGTTTTTATTATATTTTTATTAGTTTCTAGTTAAAATTTACTTTTCTGGACTTTACTATGAGTTTGTGTGTTTTTCTGTGATTTCAGGTATTTTCTGGCTGAAATTGAGGGACCTGAGCAAAAATCTGAATCAGAGGCCGAAAAGGACTGCAGATGCTGTTGGATTCTGACCTCCCTGCACTCGAAGTGGATTTTCTGGAGCTACAGAAGCCCAATTGGCGCACTTTCAATTGCGTTGGAAAGTAGATATCCTGGGCTTTCCAGCAATATATAATAGTTCATACCTTTCTTGAGATTTGATGGCCCAAACCGGCGTTCCAAATCAGCTCAAGACTGCCTGGCGTTTAACGCCGGAACTGGCACAGAAGTGGAAGTTAAACGCCCAAACTGGCACAAAAGCTGGCGTTTAACTCCAAGAAAAGTCTCTACACATAGAAGCTTCATTGCTCAGCCCAAGCACACACCAAGTGGGCCCGGAAGTAGATTTTTATGTCATTTACTCATCTTTGTAAACCTTAAGCTACTAGTTCTCTACAAATAGGACCTTTTGCTATTGTATTAGACATCATGGTTCATCTGGTTCCCTCTCTGGGGCCGAAGCCAATGATCACTATTATCACTTATGTATTTTCAATGGTGGAGTTTCCACACACCATAGATTAAGGTGTGGAGCTCTGCTGTACCTCGAGTATTAATGCAATTACTATTGTTCTTCTATTCAATTCAGCTTATTCTTGTTCTAAGATATCACTTGTTCCTCAACTTGATGAATGTGATGATCCGTGACACTCATCGTCATTCTCACC
>NC_029775.3:49076547-49090873 GCF_000817695.3 Arachis duranensis | reverse complement strand
TGGAAGGTCTAAACCTTGTCTGTGGTATTCTGAGTAGGATTCAAGGATTGAATGACTGTGACGAGCTTCAAACTCCTGGAGGCTGGGCGTTAGTGACAGACGCAAAAGAATCACTGGATTCTATTCCAACCTGATTGAGAACCGACAGATGATTAGCCGTGCTGTGACAGAGCGCGTTGAACATCTTCACTGAGAAGACGGGACTGTAGCCATTGACAACGGTGATGCCCAACATACAGCTTGCCATGAAAAGGAGTAAGAAGGATTGGATGAATACAGTAGAAAAGCAGAGAGGCGGAAGGGACAAAGCATCTCCATACGCTTATCTGAAATTCTCACCAATGAATTACATAGGTATCTCTATCTTTATTTTATGTTTTATTTATCTTTTAATCATTAATCCTCCATAACCATTTGAATCCGCCTGACTGAGATTTACAAGATGACCAGAGCTTGCTTCATACCAACAATCTTCGTGGGATCGACCCTTACTCGCGTAAGGTTTATTACTTGGACGACCCAGTGCACTTGCTGGTTAGTTGTGCGAAGTTGTGATAAAGAGTTGAGATTACAATTGAGCGTACCATGTTGATGGCGCCATTGATGATCACAATTTCGTGCACCAATATACAGATACTACTCCTATATGAAGCAGTAGTGGGGTTAGCATATGACCCCAGAGTCCTTCTGTTCTGTTCATTTCTACATAGGTCCATGATGGATAAAGGGAGATGACGTGGATTTATTTTATTTATTTTATTATATATATATTTTTTAAAAAGATTTTCAAAATAATAATAAAATAAAGTAAAATAAAAACTAAAATGAAAAAATCAAAATAAAAAAATTTGAAAATATTTTATGAGAATTTTCGAAAAAATGAGGAGAAAAAAAGTGGTTAGGATATTTTTGAAAAAGATGTGAAATTTTTTCTTAAAAGATTTTTAAAAGGATAAGATTTGAAAAATTTTGAAATTGAAATCTGAATTTTATAAAAAAAAATTCGAAATAATTGTTTAAAAATAGTTAGAAAGGATAATTTTTTTTATTTTTGAATTTTATTATGAGAGAGAAAAACACATAAAAGACACAAGACTTAAAATTTTTAAATCCAATGATCCTTATTTTCAAAAATTTTGGAGGAAAAACACCAAGGCAGACCAAACATAAAAATTTTAAGATCCAAGCATAAAGAAGACTCAAGAACACCTTGAAGACTCACAAGAACAACAAGAACAAAAGATAGAACACCAAACTAAATTTTTTAGAAAACCACAATAAAATTTTCAAAAATTAAAGAAAAATTAACAAGAGAACACCAAACTTAAAGTTTGGCACAAGATTTAATCAAAGAAAAATTATTTTTAAAAAGATTTTAAAAAGAAAAACTCAAAGGGGCAACTATTTTCAAGAAAATAGACACATTCAAAAAATGCAAGGATTGAACAGATAAAAACTATTTTTGTATGACAAAAACACAGAGGACACCAAACTTAAAACATGCAACTAGACTCAATGAAAAACTAAAAATTAATAGAGAAAAATAATATTTTTGAAGAAAATTTTTTTAAAAAGGAATAATAAAAGATGCAATTCTAGTGACTCTAAACCAAAAAGACAAATTTTTCCTAATCTAAGCAACAAGATTCACCGTTAGTTGTTCAAACTCAAACAATCTCCAGCAACGGCACCAAAAACTTGGTGCATGAAAATCACACTCACACTATGTAATTCCGCACAACTAACCAGCAAGTGCACTGGATCGTCCAAGTAATACCTTACGAGAGTAAGGGTCGAATCCCACGGAGATTGTTGGCTTGAAGCAAGCTATGGTTATCTTATTATTCTTAGTCAGGATACCAATAGGGTTCTTTAGTTTCAATTGTAAAAAGTGAAAGGGCATAAAATAAGTAATTGTTACACAATAATGAAGAATATGTTGGAGTTTTGGAGATGCTTTGTCTTCTGAATCCCTGCAACATACTGCTTTCTTACTTTCAAACTTGCAAGGCTCCTTCCATGGCAAGCTGTATGTAGGGCGTCACTGTTGTCAATGGCTACTTCCCATCCTCTCAGTGAAAATGGTCCAAATTCTCTGTCACAGCACGGCTAATCATCTGTCGGTTCTCGATCATGTCAGAATAGGATCCATTGATCCTTTTGCGTCTGTCACTACGCCCAACACTCGCGAGTTTGAAGCTCGTCACAGTTATCCAATCCCTGAATCCTACTCGAAATACCACATACAAGGTTTAGACTTTCCGGATTCTCAAGGATGCTCCCAATGGATTCTAGCTTATACCACGAAGACTCTGATTAAAGAATCTAAGAGATATTCATTCAATCGAAGGTAGAACGGAGGTGGTTGTCAGGCACGCGTTCATAGGTTGAGAATGGTGATGAGTGTCATGGGTCATCACCTTCTTCATATTGAAGTGCGAATGAACATCTTAGATAGGAACAAGCTTGTTTGAATAGAAAACAGAAATAATTGCATTAATTCATCGAGACGCTGCAGAGCTCCTCACCCCCAACAATGGAGTTTAGAGACTCATGCCATCAAAAATTATAAAGTTCAAATCTAAAATGTCATGAGATGCAAAATAAATATTTAAAAGTTGTTTAAATACTAAGCTAGTAACCTAGGTTTATAGAAAATGAGTAAACTAGGATGGATAGTGCAGAAATCCACCTCTGGGGCCCACTTGGTGTGTGCTGGGGATGAGACTTGAGCTTCTCACGTGCCTGGGCTATTTCTGGAGTTAAACGTTAGGTTGTAACCTGTTTCTGGCGTTCAACTCCAACTTGTAACCTGTTTCTGGCGTTTAACGCCAGAATACAACATGGAACTGGCGTTAAACGCCAGTTTACGTCATTTATCTTCGTGAAAAGTATGGACTATTATATATTGCTGGAAAGCCCTGGATGTATACTTTCCAACCCAATTAAGATCGCGCCAATTGGACTCTTGTAACTCCAAAAAATCCACTCCGAGTGCAGGGAGGTCAGAATCCAACAGCATCAGCAGTCCTTTTTCAGCCTGAATCAGATTTTTGCTCAACTCCCTCAATTTCAGCCAAAAAATACCTGAAATCACAGAAAAATACACAAACTCATAGTAAAGTCCAGAAATATAAATTTTGCCTAAAAATGAATAAAAATATACTAAAAACTAACTAAAACATACTAAAAACTATATGAAATTACCCCCAAAAAGCGTATAAAATATCCGCTCATCAACATACTCGTCAACAATCATCCTCACCTCTCATCATCATAAACATTCTCAATCATATCTTAATCAAACTCATTCATCATCATCTCATAATATTATAACCATTCTCATCGTGTCCCATTCATCATGTATAATATTTTATCAAGTCCATTATTCACTTCTCAAATCTCCTTTGATACCAAAACTAGCTCCATCAACACCCTTAACCCTATTCCGTAGCATAAAACCTAGCTATTGGACCTTAAACAAAGTTTTAAAAGGTTTGAAAAATTAATAAAATGGTTGATAGTACAAAAAATGGTGAAATTTCATCAAAACAATAATTTTGGTGGTTTATAAGCTTGTCAGAAAGTCAAACAGTAAAAATAGAGCTTTTTTGTGTAAAACAGGGCATCGTGCATACGCACGCACCAGACGAGCTTCCCTTAGTGTGTGTACACACCATGGTGTGCATACACACAACTTGTAAAATCCTCAGGGTGTGTATACACACACCCCCTCGTGCGTACGCACGAGCTTATCCACACACTCTGGTCCGTGCGTGTGCACGATAGCGTGTGTATGCACGCACACAAGAAATCTAGGTATCCTGCAACTTAGCCAAATTCAGTTTTCTATACGTAACTTCTAACGTTCATAACTTCCTCTACAAAATATCGATTTTCTCAATCTTTAAACTGTTTTGAAGCTCTTAAAATTATCTTCAATTTGAAACAAAGTCAACTCAAATCCAAAATCTGAGGCTCAAGTTATGGCCCGCCGAAGTTGGTTAAAAATTTGTTTTACCAAAAGAGTTTAAAACCTCTATTTTTTCAAATTCTCAATTTCAAACTAATGGTTCAGAATCCCAAAACATCCCCAAAATTCCATTTAACACCTTCCATTCATTTCAAAACATACCACCACTCAATTCATTCAATTATTCAACAATTCTATATATGTATACTCAATAATTCCTCAACCAAAATTAACACTAATCATACTCACATACCTCCCTTTCATTCCCCAATCCTATCAACATATAAATTCAACAACATATCATGATCACAACTCAGAATTCCACCAAAATCATATACACATCAAATCTCAAATCAATTACACACATATACACATTTATTCACTAATCACATCAACAACCAAATTCAATCTAAGCTTATCCTATGGTCAATTAGCCTAGGTTTTCACGCGACATTATATATTAACTATGAGAAACTAAAATCATACCGTCATTGATTTCTCCCTAAGCACAAAATACCTCAAAATGCCTCTCCATCACAAGTTCCAAATCACAATTTATAACTCCACAAGCTCCAACACCGGAATCCCGTTCCAAACCACAAAATTGGACTCCAAAATAACAATAAGAAAAATCTATCTCACACAATTTCACAATAGTTAACAAGGGCTTACTAAATCATCAATTCACAAGGGTTAGGATTTTCTTACTATTACCGACAGGTCAAATGCACTAAACTCAGTAATTTTCCGTTGCTAGAGTTCACCTAAATCATCAAAAACACCAAATCTCTCAACATATAACACTTAAAATCAGAAAATTGAAGCGGGTGAGAACTAGGCACAAAATCTCAAATTTCTTACAACAATTATTGTATGGTTTTGAAGAAAATTTGGAGACAAATGCGTGGTTGCTAACGACTCGTCAATTGGAACTCCGGATTGAAAGTTAGAAGGATTTGAAGTTTGAGGTGATTTGGGGGGTTAGGGTTCTTGCTCCCTTCCCTTCAAGTTCATAGTGGAAATGAAAGAGAAATGGGAGAAAGGGCTGAATGGAGGCTTATATGGCTTGGGCCTCGGGCCCACTTGGGTCCAGTTCAACCATTTCGGCCCATTAGCCTAATTTTGGGGCAAAACTTTTTAAAATTAGTGTTAAAATTCATATGTTAATTATTTTTACCCTTCTAACTTGTTAAATTTAATTTCTTAATTTCTTTGAATAATAATTAATTTATTGGTTAATTATTTACTAATTACTCGGAGTTTACAATATATATAAATATATGTATGATAGCCACTAGTCACGACCTGTGAAGTTTAGGTTGGCTAGGGTTACAACAACAAAAACAGTTGATAATAGTTTCTATCTCTCCCAAATATATATCAAAGCCTTTATAGGCAAGATTTCAAAAGAAAATATAGACGTATACATCATTAAAGTTTTTTCAAAATAAAGGAGAGAGAAATCTAGAAAAAATATAATACGGAACTCAAAAGGACTTCCCCGTCTTCCAAACGAACTTCAGCTCATTGCGGAGCACTAGGAACTGCATCTGAAAAATAAAGAATATATATGGAAGGAGAACCCAACCCATGGGTTTCTCGTATAGTAAAAATGCAAAATAGATACAATATAAGGTAACAAGAACTCTCTAAGTAATCTTAAGCTCTCACACGACAATCTTTCCATCCTAGGTTCTCACTAATCCGTGATTAGGCAACTATCATAGGGGATTCTAATCTAATTCACTTTTCTCATTGTTTTCACAAATCTCCAAACTCCAAACCCCAGCCTGAGGGACCTCTCAGATACTCAAACACAAGCAAGACAAACAAATAATACACAAGTAAATCTCAAGTAAAGTGATTAGCACATAAACACTTAATATGCATAATTAAACAAGCCCTAACAAGTAGCAAACCCAAACAAATTAAACAAATGCAAATGATGCATGCGTGCCCTATGATCGTGGAGCTCATCTGTTGGTTATATAGCCAAACCCGACATATTCTGTAGCTAACCCTGGACAATTCTTGTGTGCATGCATCTCCAAGCTCATACTCATATTCATATTAATTTTATCGATAGTATTAGGAGAACATCTCGGAAGATCTAAGTGTCCAGCCACATCTTACGACAGAGGGTCAACATCCCAACTGGGAGCACACGGGACAAAACCATAATCCTTGCTTTTACCCAAGAAGCTCAAATACCAACTGGGAGCAAGCAGGATAAAACCACAATCCTTGTGCCTATCCCAACTCAAACCTTAACCCAGAGTAAGTAGAACAACGCCACTGCATCTACCCAGACAAGTACATTTCAGTCAGACTCACTTCCATAATCAAATTCATTCTCAATGAAATCTTATTTCACTTTATTCATAGTCATAATCATAATCAATCATCCTCATCTCTTAATATCGTAATCATCCTCATCAAATCTTAAACATAATCAATCATCATCATCATAATCTCAATATCATAATCGTCCTCATTACATTTAATCCATCTTTCTTCAATTTACTGTCTCGACTAATTAGCTCACATTCCTAACCCCTATACCCTCTATTACATCGGCTCTAGACTCATAACAGGGTTTACAGCAGTTTAGAAAGCTAGAAGAACGATTAAAAATTTAAAAATTTATTTTTATAAAAATAGGGTGGTCGCATGCGCAAGCCTTTCACGTACGCATAAATTTCAAAATTTGGAAATATCGCGTATGCAGACCACCTTTGCGTACGCGAGAGTATTGTCAGAAATATTTGCTCGCGTCGCCTGACACTATCCTGTACACATGAGTTCAAAAATGACATCGTTGCGTACGCAGACCACTCTTGCATACGGGAGAGTACTAGGCGGAACCATTTACTCACGTCGCATGACACTTCGGCGTACGCATGAATGCAGGATTTTCATAAAACTTATAAGCTACAGAAAGTTAAGTTTTTTTGTCAAAACTGCAAACACGCATAACTCTTCCATTAAAATTATTTTCCGTCCATTCTTTGAACGACTTAAACTACTTAGACCCAATTTTCATTTAAAATAAGTTTCACAAAATTTAAAAGGCCAAAAACTAAGTTACAGCACGTCAAAGTTGGTCAAAAACTCTTTTTTGTCCCAAAAAAATGACCTAATTTTCAAGAAGTTCACAAGCCATTTCAGTTTCTACATCGATTTAATCGTCCAAAACTCCCAAATCACTCATTTACTTTCAACCAAATTCAAGCCTACTTAGTTTGCAAATTACAACTCTAATTTATCATTATCACATTTCAATTCATCAATTTCTCTATTCCAACAATTTATTACCAAATTTTCATATACTCAGTTACATAATCATCATCTTAATTTCAAGCATAAACATTAAATGTATTCCATCAACTTACCAAGCTTACCTTTTTCGGCCTCCGGTCCAAAATTCACCAATTCAACTCATAAATCATAAACAATCAATCACCACCTAAAATTAAATTCAACAATTCATCAATTATAACATTTTAATTTCATCCAATCACACAATTCAATCTTATTCCTAAGGGCATCTAACGTAGAACTTCATGACACATTATATGGTATTTAAATGGAACTTAAACCGTACCTCTAGGAAGCTAATTTCAAACTCTCAATTCTTGAATTCCACCAAGTTTAAGCTCCAAGTTCACCTCCACCAAACTCAAGCACCACCAATGATTAACTTAATGCCTTTAATACTCAATCTACACTATTTTCAAATAATATACTCATTATTCAATCACTATGGCTTCATAAAATTTTATCAACACATGGAAAAAGTGTTTTTTACCTTTACCCCTAAAATTAGTGATGAAACTTAGCTAGAACTCAAGGTAGAGCTTCCCCTAAACACAACAATCACCATGTTTTATGAACACACAAACTAAAAACGTGATTCTCATAAGGAAAAACAAAACTGCAACTTGGTAAAGGAGATGCTTATCGAAATTTTTAGATAAAAATGAGAGGGGGAGGTAAGCTTTGTGTGGCAATAAATGGCACAGCGATCAAAACTACAGATTAAAAGTTATGATTAATTGAAATTGGAAGTAAATATAGTAACATTAAGTTTTGTTCTCTTTTCTCTTCTTTACTATTTCTCAATCTCTCTTGCTCTTAGGGGGGCAATTTTTGTGCTGTATACTTAATGGGTGAGGGTTAAATGATTGAGTTTGGGCCTAGAATGGGTCTGGTTCAATTGTTTTAGCCCGTTGGCCCAATTTTTGGCCAAAATCTTTAAGATTAGTGTTTTAATTTGTATCCTAAATCTTTTTACTTCTCCGAATTATAAAATTTAATTTCCTAATCTCCTTGACTCATAATTAATCTATTAGTTAATTATTTATTAATTAACCAAAATTTACATCCTATACACCGAATTAGGAATCTTGTCCTCAAAATTTAGTTACCTGAAAATAAATGCGGGTAGTCCTTCCTCATGTCAATTTCTAACTCCCAAGTATGATCCTCGATGCCTAATCAACTCCAAGCCACCTTAACCAATTGAACTTCGTTTCTGTGGAGCTTCCTGATGCTCACATCATCAATTTGAACCGGAGCAACTTGAAAAGTTAGATTCTCCTTCAACTGAACTGATTCGGGCTCTAATACATGAGTCGCGTCCGGGTATACTTTCGAAGTTGCGAAAGGTGAAATACATCGTGCAAGTTTGAAAGATGTGGTGGCAAAGCCACTTGATATGCCACGGAACCGATCTTCTTCAATATCTCAAATAGACTTATGTATCAAGAATTCAATTTCTTTATTTTGATCGCTCATTCAATACCCATCATTGGAGTAACTCTTAGGAATACATGTTCACCCTCTTCAAACTCTAACGACTTTTTCGTCGATCTGCATAACTTTTCTGATGGCTTTGCATAGTGAGGATTCTAGTTCTAATTCTCTTGATTTTCTCTATTGTCTCAGCTAATAATTCGGGACCTAAGACGCTTGATTCTTTGGGTACATACCAACACAAAGGCGACTGACACTTCCGCCCATACAATGCTTCATAAGGAGACATCCCTATACTCACATGATAACTATTGTTATAGGCAAACTCCAGTAATGGCATATAGCTATCCAACTTCCTGGTTGATCCAAAACGCATGCTCTCAACATATCTTCTAAGGTCTAAATTTTTCTTTTTGATTGTCCATCCGTTTGTGGATGATAAGCTGTACTTAGACACAATCGTGTACCGAATGCCTTCTGAAAGACTCTCCAAAACCTTGAAGTGAATTGGAGATCACGATTCCACACAATTGTAGCAGGCACACTATACAATCTCACAATCTCTTTGATATACACTCTTGCTAATTCATCTAAGGAACAATTCACTCAAACAGATAGAAAATGAGCTGATTTTGTTAACTGATCAACAATTACCCAAATCGCATCGAATCCTGCCCGTGTCCTTGGTAAACCTTTACAAAGTCCATAGTGATGCCTTCCCACTTTCACTATGGAACCTCTAATGGTTGTAATATGCCAGACGTTTTCTGATATTCAATTTTCACCTTCTGATGTCAAACACTTAGCCACATATGCCGCCATGTCATTCTTCATTTCGAGTCACCAAAATATCTTCTTCAAGTAGTGCTACATCTTAGTAGTTCCAAAATAAATTCAGAATCCACTTCTATGAGCCTCAGATAGTAACTCCTTTCGCAAATTCCCCACATTTGGTACGCAAATTCTCTCCTTATACCTCCAAATCCTTTCTCAATCCTTCTTGATCTCTTCCTGTTTTCCTTGTCCCACAAGCTTTAACATTTTCTGTAGCTCTTTACTCACTTGTTATGCTTTTTAAATATTAGTTATAAAATCACTCGTGATTTGCAAGTGACTCAAACTTACACTTTCGGCCACATCCTTCACTCTTAACCTTAGATCCACAAACTTACTTAACAGTTCCTCTTCCTTAAGCATCATCCCAGCCACACTCAAATACTTCCTACTCAAAGCATCTGCCACCACATTCGCCTTTTTGAGGTGATAATTCAAGTGAGAGTCATAATCTTTCAATAACTCCATCCATCTCTTCTGCTTGATATTTAACTCCTTCTGATAAAAACGTACTTCAAACTCTTGTAATCAAAGAAAACTATAAACTTTACTCTGTACAGGTAATGCCTCCAAATTTTCAAAGAAAACACAACAGTCGCTAGCTCCAAGTCATGCATCAGGTAATTCACTTCATGAGGTCTCAGTTGCCCTAAGGCATAAGCCACCACATTTTGATGTTGCATCAATATGCAACCTAAACCCTTCAAGGATGCATCATAGTAAATTTCAAATGGTCTTTTAGTTTAGGTAGAATAAGTACTGGAACTGAAGTTAACCTTTCTTTCAAGATTCAAAAAGTTTCTTCATATTTAGGCATCCATACAAATGGTACCTCCTTATGTGTCAATGTTGTCAACGGTAAGGCTATCTGTGAAAAACTTGTGATGAATCTTTCATAGTATCCAGCCAAACCTAAGAAATTTCTTATCTTAATAATAGACATAAACCTTTTCCACTCAGTCACCGCCTCAATCTTAGATGGATGCACTGCAATCCTATCCTTACTTACCACATGACCAAAAAATTTTACTTTTCTCTTTCAAAACTCACACTTCAAAAGCTTTGCATACAATTTTCTCTCGTTTAAGATTTGCAATACAATCTTCAGGTGCTCTTCATGCTCCTCGTCTGCTTCAAAATACAACAATATTTCATCTATCAATACGATAACTAATTTATCCAAAAAGGATCAGAACCCCTATTCATGTAATCCGTGAACACAGCAGGGGCGTTCATTAACCTAATGGACATCACCGCGTACTCATTGTGACCATAGCAAGTTTGGAATGCAGTCTTAGATATGTCAGCTTCTTTCACCCTCATTTGATGGTAACCCAACCTTAGGTCAATCTTTGAAAATACAACAACTCCTTGTAACTGATCCATCAGATCATCAATCCTTGATAGAAGGTATTTATTCTTCACTGTCACCTTGTTTAATTGTCGGTAATCAACACATAGTCTTATACCTCCATCCTTCTTCTTCACCAACAACACAGGTGCTTCCCACGGAGAAACACTTGATTGAATGAATCTCTTGTTCATTAACTCTACCAATTGCTTCTTCAACTTTGCCAACTCTAACAATGCCATCTGATAAGGTGCAATTGGCACTGGTCCAACTCCCGGCACTAAATGTATAGCGAATTCAATATCTCTCTGAGGTGGAAACTCAAGTACATCCTTGGGAAAAACTTCAAGAAATTTTCTTACGATTGGTATTTGATCTAAGTCTTACTCATCCTTTAACGAATTTGTAGCCAAAAGGATAAATCCTTGGCATTCTGCTCCACTACAATTCACCTTCATCGAGTTCAAGTAATAACTCCCTGTAACTACCAGTCCTTCTGATTCCTCGGACATAAACCTAATAGAACGTTCAAAGAAATCCAATAGAACTCGATTTTTTGACAACAGATCTAAACCCAATATCAAATCTAACTCGGTCATTGGCAAACAGATAAAATCATACACAAACTCTCAGTTCTCCACTTTAAAAGGAACTACTCAACATCCTAGTCTAGTCACCATAGTTTTTGAAGCAGGAGTATGCATATGTGAATCAAATGCTAATTCCAATACCTTTAACACTAAATCAGTAGCTTTATCAAGGTCTACGAATGAATGAGATGCTCCAGTATTTTACAATGTAGTTAATACTTTATTACTAATTTAACATTTACCTTTGATTAAAGTCTCTGATCTAGCAGTCTCATCCATGGTCACAATATACACGTGACCTTGTTGTTGGGTCTCCCGGCATTCTGATTGGCCTTCTCAAGATAGTTCTAAGACATATGACTAGTTCCTCCGTATTTATAACATAGTCCTAATCTGGCTCTACATGGAATTCCTGGATGGTAGTTTTAAGACCTCTTACAAGTCAAGTCATTCTGAGGTTACTTCCCATATCTCCTTCCTTGATGATTGTTATTATTGTTGTCCTTTCGGAAGTTGGCTCGGTCTTGTTGAGGTTGTTGAGTATAACCTCCTCACTTAAAGTTCTAATCCCTTGTAGCAAAGAATCTTGCATTTTCCTGGTTGTGGTAACTTCTATGGTTGGTACTTGTGGTTACATTCTTTTTAAAATAATCCTCTACTACATGGCTCTTGTTTATCAACTTTGCAAAGCTCTTGCTCTTAACAGGCACCACATTTTGCAAATTTCATCCCTCAAACCATCTTTATCTTTCATGCACTTCCATTCTTCATACCCTTTAGGGACACCCTGACAAACCCTCAAAAAGAGACACAACTCTTCAAACTTGCTCGTATAAGTAGCCACCATCATAAGTCCTTTTCTAAGTTGTAGCTCCAACTCCTTAACTTGTCTTCCAGAGTTTGATAAGTATTTCTTATAATACTCCTCTCTGAACATCTCCTAGGTGATCATCTCATCCTCATTTCCTTACTGCAGTAGATGGTGACCTCATTGCCACCAGTGTTGCACTTCTCTAGCTAACTGATAAGTAGCAAATTTAACCATTTGACCCTCAGGTACATACCGTGCTTACAGTGTCATTTTCATTGCTTGGAACTAATTATCAACTTCAGTCGAATTAGTTGAAACCTTGAAGATTGGGGGGATTAACCTTTAGAAAAATCGCCAAAGTCATCGGACCTCCATCAGCTTGATGGTTTCCATTCTATTACCATTCCTATTCATCCTTTCCATAGCCTGGTTTGTTGCTACAGCACTTGCTTGCATTGTGTTCACAAGATTCATCATAGCAGCCAAGAGCGCGGCCTGGTTATCAACTGGTGCAACTTCTTCTCATTAAAGTTTTTTTTAAAATAAGGGGGAGAGAAATCTAAACAAAATACAATATGGAATTCAAAAGAACTTTGTTGGCTTACAAACGAACTCTAGATCACCGCGGAGCACCAGGACCTGCATCTGAAAAACAAAGAATATATACGAGATGAGAACCCCCAACCCATGGGTTCTTAGTACAGTAAAAATGCTAAATAGATACAATATAAGGTAATAGAAACTCTCTAAGCAATCTTAAGCTCTTACATGACAATCTTTCCATTCTAAGTTCTCACTAATCCGTAATTAGGCAACTATCATAGGAAATTCTAATCTAATTCACCTTTCTCATTGTTTCCATAACTATCCAAACTCCAAAAAATAGCCCTCAGCGTCAATCGACTTCATCCTGAGGGACCTCTCAGATATTCAAACACGAGCAAGACAAACAAATAATACACAAGTAAAATTCAAGTAAAGTGATTAGCACATAGTCACTTAATATGCACAACTAAATAAGCCATGACAAGTAAAAAACTCAAACAAATCAAACAAGTGCAAATGCTGCATGCTTGTCCTGTGGTCAATGAGCTCATCTGTCGGTTATACAGTCAAATCCAATATGTCTGCTAGCTAACCCTTAACAATTCTTGCATGTGCGCATCCCCAAGCTCATACTCATATTCATATTCATTTATCAATAGCATTGGGGGATCGTCTGGGAAGGTCTAAGTGTCCGGCTACATCTTGTGACGTAGGGTCAACATTCCAACTAGGAGTAAGCAGGACAAAACCACAATCCTTGCTTCTATCCCAGAAGCTTAAATACCAACTGGGAGCAAGCAGGACAAACCCCCAATCTTTACGTCTACCCCAGAAGCTCAAACCTTAACCCGGAGCAAGTGGAACAACTCCATTGTATCTACCCAGACAGGTACGTTTCAATCAGACTCACTTCTATTATCAAATTCATTCTCAATCTTATTTCACTTCCTCCATAGTCATAGTCATAATCATAATTGATGAGCGGATAATTTATACGCTTTTTGGCATTGTTTTCATATAGTTTTTAGTAAGTTTGAGCTACTTTTAGGGATGTTTTCATTAGTTTTTATGTTAAATTCACATTTCTGGACTTTACTATGAGTTTGTGTGTTTTTCTGTGATTTCAGGTAAATTCTGACTGAAATTGAGGGATTTGAGCAAAACTCTGAAGAAGGCTAACAAAAGGACTGCTGATGTTGTTGGATTCTGACCTCCCTGCACTCGAAATGGATTTTCTGGAGCTAAAGAACTCCAATTGGCGCGCTCTCAACGGCGTTGGAAAGTAGACATCCAGAGCTTTCCAGCAATATATAATAGTCCATACTTTATTCGAAGAATGACGACGTAACTTGGCGTTGAACGCCAAGTTCAAGCTGCTGTCTGGAGTTAAACGCCAGAAAAACGTCATAATCCGGAGTTGAACGCCCAAAACACATCATAACCTGAAGTTTGACGCCAAGAAATGC
>NC_029775.3:49071443-49075946 GCF_000817695.3 Arachis duranensis | reverse complement strand
ATCAGCCATGGGTGATGCCTCCAGACTGGTTAGCTGTGCGAGTGACAGCCGCACAGGTTATTTCCCCGTGAGGAATGAAAGTAGCCACAGTTGATGGTGAACCCCTATACAAAGCTTGCCATGGAAAGGAGTAAGAAGGATTGAGTAGAAGCAATGGAAGAGCAGGCGTCCTTGAGCCATGCAGCAGCTGTATATACTTAAAAGATACCTCTACTAATGAATCTGCATAAGTGTTCTATCCCTTTTATTATTTATTTCTTTTTATTATTCCTATCCTCAAACCCATAAATAATGTTTAATTTGCCTGACTGAGATTTGCAAGGTGACCATAGCTTGCTTCATACCAACAATCTCTGTGGATTCGACCCTTACTCACGCAAGGTTATTACTTGGACGACCCAGTACACTTGCTGGTTAGTTGAACGAGATTGTGAAGACAATAAACAATGCCTTCAGAGTATACATCCTTTATAAATACATAACAAGTGATCACAATTTCGTCCACCAATAATCAATCATCATTATCTCTCAATATCATAATCATCCTCATCAAATCTTAACCATAATCAATCATCATCATTATCTCAATATCATAATCATCCTCATTACATTTAATCCACCTTTCTTCAATTTACTGTCTCGACCCATTAAGTCTCATTCCTAACCTTTCTACCCTCTGTTACGCCGACTCTAGACTTATAACAGGGTTTATAGAGGTTTAGAAAGCTAGAGGAATGATTATAAACTCAAATTTATTTTCAGTAAAACAGGGTGGTCACGTACGCAAGCCTTTCATGTACGCATAAAATTCAAAATTTGGGAATGTTGCGTGTGCGGATCACCTTCACAAACGTGAGAATATTGTCAGAAACATTTGCTCGCATCGCGTGACACTACCACATACACATGAGTTCAAAAATGACATTGTCGCATACGCAAACCACTCTGGCGTACGTGAGAGTACTGGGCAGAACCATTTACTCGCGCCAAGTGACACTTTCGGGTACGCATGAATGTAGGATTTTCAAAAAGCTGATATGCTGCAGAAAGTTAAATTTATTATCAAAATTTCAAAAGTGCATAACTTTTTCGTTAAAATTTATTTTCCGTCCGTTCTTCGAATGTCGTAAACTACTCATATCCAATTTTCATTTAAAAGAAGTTTCACAAAATTTGATGATTCGAGAACTAAGTTTCAGTACATCAAAGTTGGTCAAAAAAATTTTTATCCAAAAACAAAAATGACCTAATTTCCAAGAATTTCACATGCTATTTTAGTTCTACATTGATAATACCTCCTAACTATCCCAAATTACTCCTTTACCTTCAACTAAGTTCAAGTCTACTTAATTTACACATTTCAACTCTAATTCATCGTTATCACATCTCAATTCATCAATTCCTCTATTCCAACAATTCATTACCAAATTTTCATATGCTCAGTTACATAATCATCATCTCAATTTCAAGCATAAACATTGAATGCATTCCATCAAGTTACCAAGCTTACCGTTTTCGGCCTCCGACCAAAATTTACTAATTCAACTCATAAATCATAAACAACCAATCACCAACCAAAATCAAATTCAACAATTCATCGATTACAACATTTCAATTTCATCCAATCACACAATTCAATCTTATTTCTAAGGGCATCTAGCCTAGAACTTCATGTCACATTACATGGTATTGAAATGAAACTTAAATCGTACATTTAGGAAAAAAATCAAACTTCAATTCTTGAATTCTACCAAGTTTAAACTCCAAGTTCACCTCCACCAAGTTCAAGCACCGCTAATGATCAACTTACTGCCTCTAATACTCAATTTACACTATTTTCACATAATA
Organism: Arachis duranensis; assembly: GCF_000817695.3. Taxonomy (NCBI): domain Eukaryota; kingdom Viridiplantae; phylum Streptophyta; class Magnoliopsida; order Fabales; family Fabaceae; genus Arachis; species Arachis duranensis. The sequence continues at coordinate 49,074,098 of NC_029775.3, read as the reverse complement.
TACTCATTATTCAATTACTAGGGCTTCATAAAATTTTATGAACACATGAAAAAAGTGTCTCTTACTTTTATCCACTAAAATTGGTGATAAAACTTAACTAGAACTCAAGTTAGAGCCTTTTCTAAACATAAGAATCACCAAGTTTCATCATGAATACACAAGCTAAAAACGTGATTCTCATTGAAAAAATAAAACTGCAACTTGATAAGAGAGATGCTTACTGAAATTTTTCGATAGAAATGAAGAGGAGGAGATAAGTTTCGCATGGCTGAGATAAGTTTCGTATGGCTGCAAACGGCACAACGATCGAAACTACGAATTAGAAGTTATGATCAATTGAAATTGAAAGTGAATAGTAACATTAGATTTTGTTTTTTATTCTCTTCTTCGGCGTTCCTCCCTCTTTCTTGCTCTTGGGGGAGGGGAAGGAGGAAGAGATTTTGTGCTAAATGTTTAATGGGTGAGGGTTAAATGATTGAGCTTGGCCCAATATGAATCCGGTTCAACCGTTTTAACTTGTTGACTTAATTTTAAGCCAAAATCTTTAATAAAAATTAATGTTTTAATTTATATTTTAAATATTTTTACTTTTTTAAATTATAAAATTTAATTTTTTAATTTTTTTTAATTTATAATTAATCTATTAATTAATTATTTATTAATTAATCGAAATTTACATATCCATCTTCCGTATTTTTCTTGCTGAAATATATATTTTTTAAAGATGAAAAGACAAATCCAATTTTTTCTAATTAATTTTCTCCACAGAAGAATATATTCAAACTAATTAAGCCTTACCCTATTATCTAATCTAATATCTAAACAACATACACTTTAACACGTTCCTTTAAAAATGTCTAAAAAGTAATAATATATGAAATTGAAAATGTGAAATGTGACCGTAAAGTATATAGGGTCGTTTGTCATATCTAAATGGAGTGTACGTATGTAACAAAGTGGATTGATTATACACATCAAACACTAATAGGCATGGACCAAATCTAGGTTGGCATTGCTTTGACACAGACAAGAGATTCAATTAGCTGGTAGTAATCATAGTGAGATAAAGTTGTACACGTGGCATATCATGAAAGCGATCTTGGTCCACTCTCATGTGGATGCCCATGCCATATTCATGTGAATGCTAGCTATGCCATGGTCTAGTAATAGTGATGGAAATGCATGCAACAACCTAAAACAAATAAATAAATAAATAAAAAGTTTATTAGCGTAGTGACTAGTGAGTGAGTGGTGTGTGTATTATTGCATGCCATTTACGTGGATAGTTATCTAAATCGAATTGGTCTGAATATTGGATTGTCAGATTTTTACTGGATTGATTCATCTAATTTTAATTGATTTTAATGAATTTTAACCGTTGACCGATTTAATTATTTAACCGATTTACATAATGATCCAACTCGATTTAGTGATCAGGTGATCGGGTTTTAGTTCGACTTATAGTGTAGTGACTCGTGAGTGAGTGGTGTGTGTATTATTACATGTTATAACATTCAAGAATTAAAATAATTTAGCTGCGGTCTAATATGATAATTGTATCAATCATTATTATAAATATATTTTAGCCTGATAAATATAATTCATAATTTTGAAAACAGAAGAAAATAATTCAACCGTTAATTAAAAAGAGATCAGAAAACATAAATTCATTACAATTAGTTCCGATGACTAAGATAGGCAGTAGGGACGGACAAGAATTGAAATAGTTGACGAAACTCACTACTATGGAGGCTTTAATTTTCTACCTTTTTGAAAAAGGAAAAAAAAGGAATTGTGGTCCCAATTTCATGTTAACCACTCATATGGTCATTAAAATGGAATAAATGTTATTTGAAAATTGTTTTCGTTGTGATTGTATATTTTTTGTTGACATCTTTAATTTGTCCGAATTGTTTATGTTTTATTAAAATATAAACCCTATATATCCATTCCCTTTGACAATTTGAGTGATGAGCATCTATGTGTATATATATATATACTTTATACTTGTACACTCTTCTCCATATAAGCGATCCCCACGTCTTATAAATGCTATATCTGAATTTATAGTTGTAACTGTAATGAATTTAACTATACATTAATATTATTATTATCCTGTATGTTAGTTGAATATATGCATATCTGACAATATATTTAAAGCAGATGGAATTGTTTGTACCCTTATGTCTAAACATATATTAATTTTAACAAGACACATACACATTTCATTTCAGATATCTTACAATATGATATAGCAAGCCCCCATATACTCATGTCCATTTATTAAAAAAAAAAGGTGATGTCCAACATAGATAGATGACTAATTAATTTAATTGGAAGGACTATATATACAGAATATATACATATATACATGATGATGAAAATGATGTAGCAAATTAAATGATATTATATTTATTTATATATAAATATAATTTGGTAGGTGGAATTGTTAAAACATATGGTGATACACTCGTGTGCGTGGCCTGACATTGGAGCATAAAATGAGGGGTCCGATCTAAGTGATGTGGGTTGCGGTGGCACAAAGAAAGAAAAAGAAGTACACAGCATGAAATAATAAATATATATATACTAGTAGTAGATAAATAGTATTAAATTAAATGTGTCTAACCATATGTATCTATATGCAGGGGGTAG
>NC_029775.3:49070982-49071350 GCF_000817695.3 Arachis duranensis | reverse complement strand
GAGAGAGAGATGAATGAATGGGACCAGAGAAAGAGTAATGAAAGGAGTGATGATGGTGTGTGTAGGGTGAACAACGGACATTCAGCGGATGGGCTGCTGTGGATTAGTGTTTTCTTGGGACCATTTCTTCATCAGGGCTGCCCCCCTCAATATTCATAACCACCTACCACTATCAATGTTAACTACTAAGTAACTTATTATAATGCTTTATATGTTTTTTTAATAAAGTAATGAACCATTCAAATAATCAATTATTAAAAATGAATTCCCCCTCCCTCCTCTCTTTTAAAGGGATTCCAACTGAAAAAAAAAAGATAACTAAATAAAAAGAAAATCTTTTTATTTTTTATGAAGTAGAGACACTTATT
>NC_029775.3:49044390-49070750 GCF_000817695.3 Arachis duranensis | reverse complement strand
TAATATTAGTTATATTTTATATTTTTATATATACGTATTACTGTATCTTATAAAATTTTAAAATTTATGTATCGACATATTTCATATTGTGTTGTATTTTGTGTTTATGTAAGTGTTCATACATCATAGCTAATTTTTAATTTCAAAATTTTATCTAATAAAAATTCATATATAATTATCTCTATATAAAATTGTTTATTGAGAACTACCCGTTTCTTGAACCACAAACTATCTCCAAGCCATTCTCATCTATGATCTATTTGAGTACTATAGATTCTTACCCTTTTTTTTTCTTTTTCTCTTTTCATTTATTTATTTATTTTTACTTGTTCAAATCTTTGGTCGCTTCTTGTTTTTTCATTTTTTCTTTTGTCGTGAGTAGGACCGGACTTGCTTTTGACAAAAACAAAATCAGTTCAGGAGCAACTGTTTCTTCTTTTTTTTTTTTTAGCAATCATGATAAATTCATCTTGGTCAGGCCCTTGACACGGTGGCAGCAAGACACTACAGATAGGGTAAAAGCCTGAAGCCCAACTTAGGTCCAAAGGGAAAATTTTATTGGGCCTTCATAATGATATTAAGGTTCTCTTTTATATTTGGTTTTTGTTGACAGGAAGCGGTGGCTACCAAATACTTTGTTTTTTGACGGGAAAGAGGGTGTTCATTCCACAGGGGCTATGATTTCTAGCCAGGCAAGATTTTGAACATGATGAGGAACCTCTTCCATCCACACAATATTTGGATTGGTATTTGGTAATGGCTATTTTTGCTAGTTCATGGACAACTCTATTCCCATTTCTTTTAACATGATTAAAAGGCACAAATCTAATCTAAACTCACTCACTAAAGACAAAGCATCAGCCACAAAAGCCCCAAAAAAGGGTCACATTCCACAATAATCCCCAAAAACCAACACTCCTTTGCTAATTTCATACCCAAATAAATCGCAAGAGCCTCTGCTTCATGGGCTTCAAGTGTAGGATTAATAGGCCATGTTGCTTCAGCTAGGATTTGGCCCAAACAGTCTCGAACAACCGCACCCGCACCTGTAACACCCTAATTATCAAAAGTCACGCTTCCGGCTGCGCTACTCTGATAGCTCGGATATTACGACGACTCTTATACTATTTAATTACTAAAATATGAGTATATTTAAAACTTTAAACCGCAATACCCCTGCGAAAAAACTTTAGTTATGAAACGTACATCCATATATACAATATAAGTTACAATACCCAACGGAAATACACACACACACACACACACACACATATATATATACAAAAATATCGTCTGACAGAAAATAAATAAATATCTTCTGAACTTCATCGTCTGTAACCTGAAAAGAGAAGATCTGTAGGGGAGTGAAAACATCATTCTCGAAAGGGTTCTCACTATAGGGTTGCAGAATTACTATAATAGGATACGCGGGATAAAATCGTTACAGTGATTAATAACTCCCTTATGCGTCTTTTCAAAACAACAATTTACTATAAGAGAAAAATCTGAAATCTTTTCTGAAAGAGGAACTGTTCATTTCTTGAAAATTCAAAAGCCTTTCAAAAGGTTTATTTATACTGGTCCAAATTAGTTTTTCATACTTTTCCAAACCAGAAACATCAACCAAACATGGCCTTCGGCCCACCTCATGATCAACCAAGACTCTAGGCCCAAACAACCCAAACAACAACCAATCACTATAGTCCAATACAATCTCAGTCGCAAACACAAATAGGAAAGTTCAAGCACAAATAAACAGTTACTGCAAGTAGAACAATTAGCAGTTAATCACAAGTAATCACAAAGGCAAACCAAGTGCAGTATGCACACCCAAACAATGTCACATAGATGCATATGATGAATGCATGTTCTAGTGGCTGATGATATCATCTGTCAGTTATAAAGCCAGCCTGACAAGTCCTGGTAGCTAACTATTGGACTGTCCCTCTGTCGTGCATCCCCAACTCGAGTTATTCACAATCATAATCATAATTCACATCCAACACCCTCACTGGTGTATATTCACGGGGGCGAGTTCATCCGGAACTTTCACAGTGTCCATCCACACTTACGACATAGGGTCAGTAGAGTATCGAGTCTCAACCTGGAGCACGTGATGGCTAGCCACTGCTTTTACCCAGGGAAACTCATATCTAAGATAATTGGAAGTGTAACAATCACAATATCAATAACTCAGCATATATGCATTTATTCTCAGCCATAAATCAACATTCATCTCAGACATCCGGCTTAAATTCATAATTTACAATCAGCCATCCGGCTCATAACATATTCAGCAATCAGCCAAAATTTATTATCATACACAGGCATTCCGACTCATAACAAGATAGCACTTCCACATCCAAGATCGTCAAACTCATAAAATCATCATTCAAGCTATAAATCGCTTTTCTCAATACACTTCACTTTGGAATAAAAAAGAATTAAAAATTAATCGTTTCCAGCCTTGGCTTTAAAATCTCCATTCTTCAAATTATTTCAGGCTCATAAGCCACTTTTCCTCAAACGTAAATTCCCCTTTTAAAAATAAGGTCACTTTCCACAACATCTTTCCAAACATTCCAGAGACCACACCAAATCAAAAGCCATTTCCGCGAGATTCAAAATCATTCATTCTAAAACAAGATTTGGTAACAAAAGATTTCTAGTAGAGTCTCAAGAATTTAGGGGAGAATAACATAACTCACTTTCTTATTTTCGTTTGAAGTCCTCAAAACCTTAGCTTCTCGATTTGAGTAACAAAAATAGAATCTAAACCAAGCCGAGACGTGTAATCACTTACTCCAACCACATTTTCAAAACCACTTCGTTCTCTTGAACCAAAACTAATTTTCACCCCTTGATAAAATCTGAAGCATTTCCAACGGCTCCAAAAAATCACTTTTATTTTGCTAAACCAGAATTCAAAGGATACTTTAAAGCTTATCTAAAATGTCAAAAAAATGAGATTTGTCAATCGAAACTCAAATTCTTTTAAAGTTGCGAAAACTCCTCCAAGTGACAATCTTTAAGTCAAATAAAGAAAAACATAAACCCTTTTTACCTTTAAGACCGCCTTAAAGCATAATTCTATTTCGAATGACTTGCACCCAAGACAAACTATTTATCTTAGGAAATAAGAAGAAATCATAATTCTCTTTTCAATAATTCTTTTCAAAGCGTAGCTTCATCGCTTTCATAATTGATCCAAGTAAAGATAATAAAGAGTCTTAAATTCACAATCCTCCAAGTAAAATAGTAAGGCATTAAACTCATAGATTTCCAAATAACATTTCAAATAAAGACTCGGATTTTATAGAAATTTCGCCAGCATCTCCCCTAAAACTTGGACTTTGCCACCCTTTCCGGGTTCCAACCAAACCTTTTCGCAACCCTTTTTAAGGGGTTCAAAATCAAATCAATTCAAAATCAAGCTGTTTCCAAGGTGCATCATTTTTATATTTCAAGAACGCCAATTCAAACTCAATTCAATTTCCAACGGGATAGACTCAATTTCAAAGCTTTTACAAAATTAACTTTAAAAAAGCATTTCAAGAACTGTCCGTTTCACAAAACTGAATAACAACCCAGTCAATCAAGCATTCATATTCATCCAAAACAACCAACAATTACATATGACTTAAAACCATAGCCCAAACACCTCACAGAGTTCTTTTCGTCTCAACCTGAAATCATCGGCAACCAAAACCTCTGCCTTGCTTACTCTCTCAAAAGCAGAAATAGCTACAAACGGCACAAGCAAACCGGATTCAAACTCCTAAAACCATTAACATTGCAAATACTTTATTACACGGAATAGAACGCTAATGCAAGGCTTTTGAAACAGAAATACTCACTGAATTAACAAAACGAAGCAACCGTAACTCCAAATTGGCCCGGCAGCAACTCTGTCAATAATTTTTGCGTGACGGTGACGGGCCGAATCTCTGATAATAGCAGCTCTACAACCACGCAGTGTCAATACTCTTTCCGGAGTTTCGAAAGAAAAAAAACCAGACTTAAACCCTTACTGGCAGTGCTCATTTCGGCAACAACAGTGGCATTTTCTAGCGGCTAGGCACGGCGGCATGAGTCAACACGGAACCAGACAAAGCGGCGGCAGCCTCCAACAACTCTGGTGAGCTTCCTCAACGACGGTGATGGCCGGAGCTTCGGCGGTGCTATTCGAGGCTTGACGGCGGCAGGAACGGCGACGATAGCTTTGCGCAGCACGAGGGCGCCTGTCCTTTTGATGAGGAAGAAACAATTCCACATAAACTCACCGGCAAGTGTACCGGGTTGCATCAAGTAGTAAAACTCACAGAAGTGAGGTCGATCCCACAGGGATTGATGGATTAAGCAACATTAGTATGGTAATGAACTTAGTTAAGCTAACAATTAATGATTTGAGTGATTTATGATTGACAGAAGATAAATTGCAGGGAATTGAAATGCTAGAAGTAAAATAGCTGAAACTTAAATGGCAAGAAAAGTAAATGGCTGAATCTTAAATTGCAAGAAATGTAAATAACAGAATCTTAAAATGCAAGGAATTAAAATTGCAGAATCTAAATTGCAAGAGAAATTATATTGCATGAATATTAAAAGGAATTGGGTGCTGGGATTTAGAACTAAACTGAACAATGCAAAGTGCAGTAAAATCAGAGAAATCTAAGTTGGAGAAATTCAAAGAAAATGATTCATCAGGGATTGGAGATATTGTAATCCTTCATGAATCAATCGAGTCTCAACTTCCTTCTCAATAATTTTTAGAGATCTATGGCAGATTGAAAGTGATTGATTCCCAATTCTTTGGTGATCCAATCTCTCTAATCATAATCAACCTGCCAATTCCTTGATCTAGTGATCATGAGAAGAGGTTAAGTGTATATCTCTCATCTATAAGCCACACTACTTCTCAGGATCCCAATTCCTCCCAAATGGTGTTGATCCAGAGAGTAGTGATGGATAGAGCTTCAGTCCTAATGAAGGTGATTCTCCTTCTGAGGCTCACACCCACATTCACTGAATTAAACCCCTTTCCAAAGTGAATAATTCACAATCAAAATAGAAGTTACCCAATAGCTACCAAATTGAATTGAGAAGAAGAAGAATTTTCATTGATTCATTGAAATTACAATAGAGCTCCTCCCCCGAATGAAATTGGGGTTTAGTTCATCATTTGTCCTAGTACAAAAATAGAAAAGAAAAATGCAGAAGATGAAGAACAGAAAAGAAAAATTAAACTCAAATCTACTTGCTAACTAACTCAAAAGAAAGACTTAAAAGAAGAGCTAAAAAGAAGGAATAAAAGAAAAGTTAAAGGAAAAGGGTCTTTAAAAAAGGGTCCCTAATGATGAAAATATAAAAGAATGGGCTCAGTGTGATGTTCTTGGCTAAAAGAAGAATGATGTAGATTGCAGGGGAAGATTATATGAATAAAGCAAAGGTTTGTGATCACAGGGAGTGTTGCTTGCCAATTTATAGTGAGAAAATGAGTTATTGAAGCAAGACACAAAGTTGGTGGTTCGGTCATATTAAAATGAATGGTGAAAATATTGTTGAGAACATGGGAATGAACGGTGTGCATGTGTAGCTGGGTAAGGACAAGGACCACCTCTTCATTGGACACATGGGTTTGGTTTTCTAGGTGATGAGCCTTCACTACTATTGTGCAACTTTGTGTTTCCCAAGAATCCATTTCCAAGCACATGTGACATTCCATTCACCCTTGTAATGACCGTGTAGCATGGTCTTGTCATTTCTCTCAATCTTCTCCTCTTCATACTTATCCATCCTAACAAAACAACAAAAATTGAATTCAAGCGGTGAGCTAGTGAAAATTTATAACTAGATAAAGGAAACTAAAAATTTAAGCCACATGTTCCTTATATATAAATAGCTAGTTGTGCCACTTGTCAGTAATCCTAATTTTGGTGGACACCAAACTTGTTTTATATCAAATAGTTCATGTGAACTCCAATTTAATTTCTATCACTGCTAGTTTATTCATCATAAGGAACATTTTATTTTCTACTTTAACATAAATTCAAAACTGATGCAAAACATGGTTTATCTTTTCATGAATTTCTGCTTTAGAGCAAATTTGACTTTATTTAAACTCATAGCATATGTATAACACTAAACTTAATGTTTGGCTATATACTTCAAGAAAATGAATGAGTATATCCTAAGATGGTTATATGATCATCATGCTTGGAAAACCATTTTGGGGTGCCTTCAGGCACACCAAACTTAGGAATCAGGCATATGCTAGAAAGTGCTATATGCAACCATCAATTTTAACTATGAAAGCCTGAATTCATGCTATGAAAAACCATTAATTATTGGCATTGAAATAAAAGCAGAAATACTAAATTATGGGCTGCCTCCCATGGAGCGCTCTTTTATTGTCACTAGCTTGACATTGGTTCTCTATTAGGGTGGTTGATGATCATAGTGCCTCAGCTTATCTCCTCTCACTGTGAGCCTTTTTCTTGTATTTTGATGAACAATTTTTGCATGTTCTATTGAGAGTATTTTGCTCACAGTGTAATAATCATCAGATTGTTGAGATGTGTCCCACTGTTGGTAAATTAGCTTCACTTTGTTTTCCTCTGAGAACCCTTCAGTTGGGATTTTCTTGTTTCTCCACCCTTTTGGAATCTGTTTCTTGTTCTTTCTTTTCTTTTTTGATGATTTTCCTTTCTTGGCAGCAGGCTTGATGTGAGGGTCCTTCTTCTTAGTGATCAAATTCGTAGCCTCCTCCTCAGCTTTCTTATCCCCATGGCCCTTTTATTTTTCTTCAATGTCTTCCTTCTGTACTAAGGGTAGAGTAATTCCTTGGGCTTTTCCTTCCAGTTTAAGTCTTCCTCTTCAATTCTCATGCAACCTTTCTTTTCAGCAGGATGTTGTCAATAATGGCTCTTGCTGTGGCTAAGAATGGTCTTTCTAATATGATAGAATCACTTCCCTCTTCATCCAGATCTAGGATTACAAAATCTGCTGGAAATATGAACTTACCCACCTTGACTAAAAGATTTTCAACCACTCCATTAGGGATTACCATTGATCTATCAGTAAGTTGCAAGGACATCTTTGTGGGCTTTACTTCTTCTATAGACAACCTTCTCATCATAGATAAAGGCCTCAGATTGATACTTGATCCTAGATCATACAGTGCCTCATCAATGGACATGTTACCAATAGTCAAGGCAAAAAGAAGCTCACAGGATCTTTGAGATTTGGTGGGAGACCTTTTTGAATCACTGCAGTGCATTCTTTTGTCAAAATCACGGTCTCCTTTTCATTCCAACTTCTCTTCTTGTTAATGAGTTTCTTGAGAAATTTTGCATATAAAGGCATCTGCTCCAATGCTTTAGCAAGTGGGATATTGATTTCCACCTTCTTAAAAATCTCCAGAAACTTGGAAAATTGTTGATCCTTGAGCTCCCTTTGCAACCTTTGAGGATATGGCAGAGGAGGAATGTAAGGCTTCACCTCTTTCCTCTGCTCATGTGGATGCTCTTCCATTACTTGCTTTCCCTTCTTCGAAGCTTGTGGCTCTTTCTCTTTCTTCTTGGAACTCTCTTTGTCATGCTCGTCTTCCTCTACTTATTTCTGGCCAGCACCTTTGTCATTCTCCAAAGTTTTCCCACTCCTTAGTTGAATTGCTTTGCATTCTTCTTTGGGATTTGGAATGGTGTCACTTGGGAATGCATTGGTTGGTTTTTCAGCTGTTTACTTGGACAACTGTGCAATTTGTCTCTCCAGATTTCTTAGTGAAGCTTTATGGTTCTTGTTGGCCAATTATTGGTGCTTTATCATTTTCTCCATCATCATCTCCAAATTGGAGATTCTTTGGGACTCTTGGGGTGGTTGTGGTTAAGCATGGGATGTGGATGGTGAATGAAAGTTATTTTGGTTAGTTGATGGGTTATTTAGTGGATAGAAATTTGATGGGGGTGATTATTTTGTGGTTTTCTGTATGGATTTTGGTTAGTGTTTTGATGATTTTGATGATTTATGTTTCTGGGGTTGTTTTGGTTGGAGTTTCTTTACCAAGGTTGGTGGTTCTGGTTTTCTCCCCATTTTAGATTGGGGTGGTTTCTCCAAGATGAATTGTAAGTGTCTCCATAAAAATCATTCTGTCCAGCTCCTTGATTGTGCATATACTGCACTTGTTCTGGCTGTTGCTCCTCATAGCTCTCTTCATGTTGTCCCCACAAAATTGGTGGTTGAGTAGTTGTGCTTACTGCTGCAAGTTGCAAGCCATCCATCTTTTTTGACATCATTTCTATTTGTTGTTGGAGTTGCTGATGCATAATCCTGTTTTGAGCCAAGATTGTATCAACTCCTTCAAGCTCAAATACGCCTCTCTTTGAAGCTGCTTGTCTTTCAGAGGAGTAGAAATACTCATTGTTGGCCACCATGTCTATAAGATCATGTGCCTCTTGAGCCGTTTTCATCATTTGCAAGGATCCTCCTGAAGAATAATCCAAGGCCTTCCTTGAACTCATGTTCAAGCCTTCATAAAAATTTTGTAGCTCCACCCATTCACTGAACATCCCCTCTGGACATCTTTTAATCAAAGCTTTATACCTCTCCCAGGCTTCATACAATGATTCTCCTTCTAATTGCCTGAAGGTTTGCACATCAGTTTTTAGCTTAATGACTCTTTGAGGGGGGTAGAATTTCGCTAGGAATTTGCTAACTAGATCATCCCAGTTGGTGATGCTTTCTTTAGGGAAGGTTTCTAACCAATGTGTGGCTTTGTCTCTCAGTGAGAATGGGAATAATAAGAGCTTGTAGATGTCAGGGTGGACTCCATTGGTTTTGACAGTGTCACAAATCCTCAAGAACACAGAGAGATGTTGGTTTGGATCTTCAACAGCACTTCCTCCATATTGACAATTATTCTGGGCCAGGGTAATCAATTGAGGCTTGAGTTTGAAGTTATTTGCATCGACATTGGGGGTTAAGATACTGCTCCCACAATTCCTTGGGTTGGGGATAGTGTAGGAGGCTAAAACTCTTCTCTGAGGTTGGCCATTGTTGTTAGCCACATCTTCAGGTGGATTAGGTATGTTACCCTCCATCTCTTGATCTTCTTCTTCTTATTCTTCTCCGACAACTCCCTTCCCTCTTGCTTCTCTTCTTTAAGAAAGTTCTCTCTGGTTCAGATTTAAAAGATGTGGATTCACCTCTTCTCTCACCTGGCATACAAACATAAAAAAACCAAAACACAAAAGCAGGGCACTCTGTTGCTGGAGTGAGGTTATGGTTAGTAGAAACAAAATCACAAACAGTTAGTGTGCTTAGTAAAAACAAAAGAAAATGCTTAATCTAAATTATCACCTTACTTAATCATTGTTAATCTAAATAAATCCCCGACAACGGTGCCAAAAACTTGATGAGGGAAAAATGATTCCACACAAACTTACCGGCAAGTGTACCGGGTCGCATCAAGTAGTAAAACTCACAGAAGTGAGGTCGATCCTACAATGATTGATGGATTAAGCAACTTTAGTATGGTGATGAACTTAGTTAAGCTAACAATTAATGATTTGAGTAATTTATGATTGACAGAAGGTAAATTGCAGGGAATTGAAATGCTAGAAGTAAAATAGTTGAAACTTAAATGGCAAGAAAAGTAAATGGCTGAATCTTAAATTGCAAGAAATGAAAATAACATAATCTTAAAATGCAAGGAATTAAAATTGCAGAATCTAAATTGCAAGAGAAATTATGTTGCATGAATATTAAAAGGAATTGGGTGCTGGGATTTAGAACTGAACTGAACAATGCAAAGTGCAGTAAAATTAGAGAAATCTAAGTTGGAGAAATTCAAAGAAAATGATTCATCAGGGATTGGAGATATTGTAATCCTTCATGAATCAATCGAGTCTCAACTTCATTCTCAATCATTTTGAGAGATCTATAGAAGATTAAGAGTGATTGATTCCCAATTCCTTGGTGACCCAATCTCTCTAATCATAATCAACCTGCCAATTCCTTGATTTAGTGATCATGAGAAGAGGTTAAGTGCATATCTCTCGTCTATAAGCCACACTACTTCTCAGGATCTCAATTCCTCCTGAATGGTATTGATCCAGAAAGTAGTGATGGATAGAGCTTCAGCCCTAATGAAGGTGATTCCCCTTTCGAGGCTCACACTCATATTCACTGAATTAAACCCCCTTCCGGAGTGAATAATTCACAATCAAAACAGAAGTTACCCAATAGCTACCAAATTGAATTGAGAAGAAGAAGAATTTTTATTGATTCGTTGGAATTACAATAGAGCTCCTCCTCCTAATGAAATTGGGGTTTAGTTCATCATTGCTCTAGTACAAAAACAGAAAAGAAGAATGCGAAAGCTAAAGAACAGAAAAGAAAAATTAAACTCAGATCTACTTGCTAACTAACTCAAAAGAAAGTCTTAAAAGAAGAGCTAAAAAGAAGGAGTAAAAGAAAAGTTAAAGGAAAATAGTCTTTAAAAAAGGGTCCCTAATGAAATCAACTCTTCTTCTATTTATACACTTTCTAACTCTGTCATCCAAGTACTTGGAATGAGCTTTTTGGCCTTTGATGAAGTGGGTCAGAATAGGTACTTCCATGCAGTATCAGATGAACGTAGCGTTCTCAAAGGGAACGCAGCGTTCATTTACTGACGCGTGCGCGTCCTATGTGCGTGCGCGTCCCTTGCCTTGTTGCACCATTGACGCGTGAGCGTAACACGTGCGTGCGCATCCCTTGGCAGCGTTCATTAACTGAACGCTACGTTCGCGCCATGAACGCTCCTCACGCGTGCGCGTCCTTTGCGTGTGCGCGTGGATTGTAAAATATCACTTCTGCTCTCCAGTACCATGTACGCGTTTGCGCCAACCACCACTTTTGTCATGTCGAAGCGTGCACATCATGCCCGCGTGCGCGTCGGTGACCAAATTCGAATTCCAATTCTGAAAGTATCACAGGCGTTCATTCAAAGTGAACGTAGCGTTCTTGGCTTGAGAACGATGATCCTTCACCCACACGTGCGCGCCTTGCGTGCTTATGCGTGGATCTCCCAAAATGCTTCCCCGCATGTAAGCGTCTTGTACGCATGCGCATCGCTTGTGAACGTAGCGTTCATCAAATGAAGTAGCGTTCTCCTGCACCTTGCTTCTTTGCTTTTTTTCTTTTCATCATTTCACCTGCCATCAATCAAACATGGAATCAAAGTTTCACCAAAATCTTAAGGTTTTGTATTATTCATAATAATCACCTAATTCTTGCATAAATCTCATGATTTTGTACAAAATTAATAATGTTTGATTGAATTAAGATAAACATGAAATTCCACTCCAATCACTTACTTATTGTGCAAGAAAGTGCATGAAACCTAATAAAAACAAGTAAAAATGCTAGTAAAACTAGTCTAAGATGACTTGTCATCACCTTTCCCCCACTACGAGCTCTCTGTCTCTCGCTCTCACCCTCTGTTTCGCTGACGACGAGGATGGCTCGCTTTGGCGAAGACGACGGCGCGAACGGTAACAGCGGCAGTGGCGAGCTCATCTGTAGCGAGGAACAGCGTAATAACGTCGTCCTTCTTCTCCTCTGGTGCGTGGTCGGTGACGACAAGCACGAGGTCAGTGGCGATCTGCGATGGTGGCGACGGGCTGGAGGACGAGCGGCGACGGCTGTGGCAGCGGTCTCCCTCTCCCTCTCCCACCGGCGCGCGCTCTCTCTTTCTCAGATCTCACTTCTCTCTTCTCTGCACGACACGACGGTGCGGCGGCAGTGACGCCCGCCGGTGCCGTCCTGCTCCCTCCCCTCTCCTTCCCATTTCTCTTCTCCCCTCTTCTGCTTCTCTTTTCTCTCTTATTGCAGCGTTGCTGCTGCTTGATTTGGAAAAGGGAAAAAGTGTTGCTACTGCTGGGTTCAGGAGAAATCGGGTAATTGGGTTAGGATTTCAGGGTTAGGGTTTTTTCAATTTGAAAATTAGGGTTAGGGTTAAGCTGGAGTAATTTAGGTCAATTTTAATAAAATTAGGGGTAATAACGTAATTGAAAACAAATTTTAATTCAACAAAATTATTTTTAAAAAAATTATTTGATCATAAATTACAAATTAATTTCAAAGAAATACTCTAATTCAGTAATTAGAGATAATATAATTGATTTTCTTTATTCATAATAATTAAAGTATTAAATTCTAAAATCTCAATTATTTAAAATAAATCATAAAATATAAATTATTTTTTCATTACTAAACTTTATAATTTAAATATAAAAATTATTCAATAATTATAAAATTAAATAAAAATCTAAATTTAATTATTAACACTTTTGATTTAACTAGCTTTAATAAAATAATTTTAAAAATTAAAATTCTTAATAAATAAATAATTTAAAATTGGCTCGTAATGGAATTTTTCAAAACTTCTAGATTTTACAGCACCTCCATTACTATTCTGAGAAATTGATGCATCCACATCAATTTTGCCTAATTTGGGTAGTGGGGGATCAAAGCACTTATCTTCTTCTGGTCTTGAAAACTCCAGAACTCATTAGCCATTCTTCTTGCATGTGCCACCTCTTCTTCGATTGGGGCTTCACTACCTTCAAACACGCGTCTGTTTCTCGCAATCCACAACTGCTTCATTAGAGCACAAAACAAGGTCTTATCCTTTTTTTCCAAGTTTGCAAGCAGCCACCGATCCATCCTTCCAGAGTAGATCCTGTGCCATTTTCCGTTCTTAGGAGAAAAGGGCTACCAAATACTACAAAGGAGAAAAATTTATTATTTTGTTAGTATTTTTTGTTATTAATTTAATTTTTTTTAATATAATAATTGAACAACATATTTTTAGTCTACATTTTTAATTTTTTTTATTTTCTAGTATTTTTCTGTTTTATGTTCAGCTAAAATGTGTAAGAAATGTTGTAGCATTCCAAGAGTAATTAAGACCATAAATTAAATAGAGTAACCTAGGATGAAAGACGCCAATAACAATTCTTATTAGGTTCATATACATATTTAGCTACATAACTTGCACGTGTACAATATTGAATGAAGAACCAGTGGTTTCTATATTAGTTCTTAAACCCATGATTGATCCTGAAAACAGGTAAACCACCAATGTCTCCATGTTTTTCCCTATTAATAACACTGTTTTATCACAAGCATAAATTTTCAATCATCTTCTGAACAGCAACCCCCCCAAAAGAAAAAAGAGAAAAAAAAAACTTATCATTATTAAGAAGGGATTGAAATAAGGAAAGAAAAACGTTAATGTTAACTTAGGTATTTAATTAATTAATAAAACATGCCCATAGATGAGATCAGAATGGAAGAAGGTAGTGGCGCCGTGATCAAGAGTTCGTCGCAAAGTATTAAAGAAAATGGGTTTTGCGGTTCTCCTGAGGTAGTTCTCATCATACAGAAGGTATCATAAATAATTATAATTATAATTCTTCTTCTTCTTATATATATATGTATCTAGATCTTTAGGTTACAGAGATTTAGATGCTATATCATGAAATTATTTCTTAAAAAATTTAAACTAATAGAAAAAAAACATAATCATATCGGTAGGATATGCAAAAGAAATACATAATGAAGTACGGAGTGTTGTAATGTAACAGGTAATTGCGGAGACAATTGGGACATACTTCTTAGTATTCTTAGGATGTTGTGTGGTTGTTTTGAATAATGTAGAAGGGAGTGAAGGTGCAATAACATTTCCTGGGATTTGTGTGACATGGGGTGTTGCAGTTATGATATTGATCTATGCTCTTGGTCATATTTCTGGTGCACATTTTAATCCCGCTGTCACCATAAGCTTCGCTCTCTATCGCCGATTCCCTCCCAGACAGGTACACATATACCTTTGTCTTTGCTTTCATGTCTAGAGATGGTGCTTTGTAAAGTTTATAAGGTTTAAATTAGTGACAATAATGAAGCAATGAATAAAGTGAAGATTATAAAAAGAACAAGCTTTATTTTTTATTGTGGCATGCATGCAGGTGCCTCTATATTTGATAGCGCAAGTGCTAGGGTCAGTGCTTGCGAGTGGGACATTGTACCTTCTATTTGATGTGACCGATGCTTCTTTCTTCGGAACGGTACCAAAAGGGTCTCATATTCAGTCTCTTGTATTCGAGATCCTCACTTCCTTTCTTTTGATGTTTGTTGTCTCTGCCGTCACCTCTGATGATAGAGCAGTTAGTATCATTTCCACTTCTCTTCTTTTTCTAACACTACTCCCATCCATGCATCACTTTTTATGAAGTGTTTCCTTTATACAATAATATAAATGAAATATGTACATTTAATATATTACAAATATAATTTCTCATTTTTAATAAGAAATAAGTAGAGAGTATTTGGATTGCGCTGACCAATAAGCTGTTATGCTCAATATGAAAACTAACTCAATCATTTATAATTTTCAATGTACCATTTGACCCATTTAACTTATTAGTAATATAATTTTATTCTTCACACCCACCCCTCAAAATTAGGTTAGTTCTTGAAAAAATTCGAAGTTTGGACTTAAATTGCTTAATGTTTAATTTGTAGTTGATAATGATTTTGGTAAGAATATCAGCAACTTGGTCAAATCTAGGAAAATGAACATCATGCAAAGTTTGCTTTTGCAGTTTGTCCTGAATCAGTTGCACCTCCAATTGAAAATGTTTCATTCGATCATGCATTATTAAGTTGGCTATTAAAAAATAGTGTTTGTTGTCACAGAAAACGATAGGAGAGATTGAAAGAGTGATTCTTAATTCATAACATAAATTCTTCGGCCACACTAACTCTCTTTTTCACAAGTAGGTAGCTTTTTGAATTCTACTTCAGTGTATGATTTACTGATTGTAGCTTGCCTCCTACAAGTCCAAAATTTTAAATTAGTACAAAAAAAAAAAAATACAATAATCAGAAACTGATTTCCTATCTTCAAAGTCAGCTGCCAAATCTAAATATGAGGAGTCATAAAGCCTCATATAATCACATTTGTGTAGTAACAGTCCATGTTCTTTGGTTTCTTCTGTATGACAAAGCACTTTTTTAGCATCCTTCTAACAAGTCAATAGGAGATAATGTATGAACTGATTATAGTTAAGTATTGTAATGATCCAACCGATGCCTAAACAATTTTAGATTTTCAAACTTCTCAGACCTTGAAGACAGAATTTGCAGAGAAAATATCATGGGAGTTGGCATGAGACTAGCCCCTGCCATTTCTAATTTTGAAAGTATCATTAATGTATGAACTAATCTTACTTTATACTTTTGTACACTGTCATTAGAGGTTTTTTAAAGAACTAAAGATCATGTTTCAGTCCTCATGAAGGCATTATACTCATCTAGCATTGTCTTGTGCCAATGAAGACTTTGTAAAGTAATTTTGGCAGATTTATAGGATTGTTCTTCTTTAAAATTAGAATTGAGAATAGTTGTAAGTAATTTAGGCTTAGTAGATCCAGTTTTGGATCTTGTAAGCATAGAAGGAGTATTTTCAGTTTGAGAATTCTCATGCTGACCATATTCTTGAGGCAGACTAGTGAGTTAAATTTTAATCCTTGAGATATAGGCCGTGAATGGCAAACTAAACTTGTTGTTAACAAGTGATTATTTCCACCCAACTTATCTCTAATAGAATTGAAGGGTCGCTGATGAAAAAGATGAGACGGTATAGCAGTAATTGAGGAAATAAAGTTGGTAACATTGGTGGTGTTGTTGGTTGTAGTGTCCGAATTTTTAAGTGTTAGGCATGGATCTTTAATTTTGAGCTCTTGATATCATGAAGAGGTTCTTGAATCTTACATTTGCAACAGAAAATAAAGAAAAAGATGAAGAATAAAGGATAAGAAAAAAGAAGACAAATAACTATGAATTAGACTTGAAATTTAACAATAAAACAATGAGTAAAGAGTTAAAAAGAACCTAATGTTAATGTTTGTTGTTTTTGAAACAGGTTGGAGAATTGGCGGGAATTGCTGTTGGTATGACAGTACTAGTAGATGTTTTTGTTGCCGGGTAAATTACTTTATATTAAAATATTTATTTTGACTTTTTGAGAATAAAACAAACTTTGCTCTCTAACATTTATAATGGTGTATAGTAGCACTTGCTAATATATATATGAATTATGACTGATTTAGAGAGCAGAGCTCTCAGAATTAAAAACTTTTCTACTACCTTATATTATTATATACTTTAATTTATTAAAGATTTGTACCAATAATAATTATGTTAGGTGACAGACATTTTTTATTTATTTTATATCTAAGTTAATATTCATTAATTTTTATTTTATTCATTTAAAATATTAGTCTCTAGTATTTTTCTAAATATAAAATTAATCAAAATGATAAATACTTTACATTTTATAACTATGAGGTCTTAGATTTTTAGATTATTGAAATAGTAACATATTCATATATATGATGAAAGATATTCTAGACAAAAATTTGTGTACCAAACTCATTTTCCGTTTCTATTATATGTAATTAGAGTATTAATAGACACTAGTGTGTATTAATTTACTTTTTTAATTATTAATTATATAAAATTATAATAAATATAAGATTAATCAAGATAATAAATGCCTAATATAATAATTAATAAAAAGTTTTTATGTTTGAGTCTGATAAAGAATATAAAAAATAATTTTTTAAGATAAATAATGAAATTAAAGACATTTTAGAAACAAAAAATTGGTGCATAAATAATCTCTTCTTTCATCCCTAATATTTTAGATAAATTAAATTTGTATCTGAGTGAGTTGGATGAATGCATGGATGCAGGCCAGTATCAGGAGCATCCATGAACCCAGCAAGAAGCTTAGGACCAGCATTGGTGATGCATGTTTATAAGGGATTCTGGATTTATATAGTTGGACCATTTTCAGGTGCCATTCTCGGTGCCTCTGCCTACAACTTAATTAGATTCACCGATAAACCACTCAAAGAAATTGGCCATAACACTAGTTTTCTCAAAAGCATGTCCAAAGCAACAAGCTTCCGGATATGAATAAATAATGAGTATATATATACATATTATTGTTATTATTCCTTGTTTTGATGAGCTGAGGCCATCATCATCCTCCTCAACATTGCCATGCATCTATGCCTCTTTAGGATTATAAGAAATGGCATGAAAAATTGAATGGGTTATTCAAACATTAAAAAAAAAAAAAAATCGTGTACAGCAAAGATTGTATATTATTTTTTTTAGAATTTTTTGTGTAAATATACCAATTAATTAAATCACTTAGATTTTGTATTATATAAACGTAAATGTGTGCTAATTTAATCACTTAGTTCGGCGGTCATATTTCTTCTACATGTGCCAATATTTTGTATTATAAAAGAAATATTTTCGTTTTTTATTAGGTAGGTGTACATGCACAAATTAATTAGAAAGTAACAATATTATATTACTAATAAAATTTATTATTTTTGTTAATATTTGATCAATATCTATTATTTAAATACTAAATTCTAAATCTTAATAGTATGAAAATAAGATAATGGATACAAATATTATCAATATTAATTAAAAAATATTGACTCCTGACATTTTTTATTAGAAATATATGAAAAGATCATAAAGATCTCTTTTAATTTGTGTTATTTCTTTTGGAGTCAATAATGGTCAAAGTCTATATTTTTTAATCATAGAAATTTTAGTATTATATTTTGTAATTATTACTCCTTTTAAAAATTAAAATTAATAGAAAGAAATATATAAAAAACTATATTTCTAATAGCACAATTGACTATAAAGCCAAATATTAACCAATTCGTGGAGATATAATTATTTATTATATATTTTTCTCTCATACGAAGTCGAATTATATACATTTTTTTTTTGTTATCAAAGAGACACATTTTATTGATTTATTATTAAATAGTTGGTCCAAATTTAGACTACTATTAATAGAAGTTGCTACATACCAAAAGACATCATCAAAAATACAAAAAAAAAAAAGAAAAAAAAAGAACAAACTAAGAGAAGAGCTCATCAGAATTCTCAAAGAAAAAATCTAAGAGTCAGTAATTTTTGTATTTTGTGACCAGCACTTAACCATAAAAAAAAGTGAGTGATCTCCCACCATTGGATATAATTTTACACTATTAAAAATACTATTGATGGTTATAAAACACAAAAATTACTAACCTCCTAACATTCTTCATTTCCAAAATCAGCTAATGGAAAAACTAATCCACCAATATCTTCAATGTATTAATAATCTATCAAGGAGTAGTGTCTTTTTGTTCAAATATCTTCAAATTTTGTGCAAACCATAATACCACATCTTTGACATTGTCACTGCCATCAAATATTTGTGCTGTTTGTTCTGGTGGCTTCGTCCTGATTTCATCATTACTTCCATCCACCATCTCCATGTCTCCAAGAAGGTGCTAGGTATGAACTAAATTTCTAATTCTTGCCAAACTTCTATTGTTTCTGGACACTCAATTAAACAATGTATATCATTGATTCTAATTCTACCTGACATTTAGGACATGTACTGCTAAAATTGGAGATTCACTTCTAGATTCACTGGTTAATAGGAGGGCTCCATGAATTGTTTTTCAGACGAAGACCTTGACTTTTGTTGCTGTTTTCAAAGTCTAGATTGAGTTCCAGATTTTCTTCTTTGAGAAGATTGCAGAAAAAAAAGAAGAAATAAGCTCATGGTAAAAATGTAAGCAATGTTGTATCCTGATAATACAGTATGAGTTTCTATTTTCTCTTTGCACCATATTAGTTTATTTGATCCTTGTTTAACTAATGATTGTAGAATATTAGAAACATCTATAGTAGAAAAATATTTTGTAATTAATTGTTCATTCCAGTTTCCATTTGGTAGTAGCAGTTGATTGGCCCAGATAAGTTGCTAGTTTGAGTCTTGTAACTGATTTCTCTAAATTTTTTCTTTATTTACTCCCCATAGATCACCATAGATTCGGATAGAAACCCCAAAATCCACACTCTATTTAACTTATTTGTCCAAAATTTTTCTTCCTTCAAAAATACTCCGCCATCCCCACGATGAATTTTGTCACAGTTAAGCTATTATGAATGAGAAAAACAGAAAATATCTACTGCGAATGAGGCGATTCCAACAAGCTACAAAGATTCAAATGAGGCGATTCTAACGGTATTGGAAAGCTAACATCTAGGGTTTCAAAATGATATGCATATGTCTATAGTGGACATGAGTTTAAGTGTGCATACGCACACAATATATGCGTACGCACGAGTCAAGATTTAGCAAGTGTGCGTACGCACAAGTTGCAGCACGTGACCTCATTAAAGGCAAAACGCTGGCAGTGATGTTTGGGCTTCCAGAGCCCAATCCAACTCATTTTTGAAGCTATTTCAAGCCAAATTGGATAGGAATGAAGGGGGAGCAATTAGGTTTAGATTTTTACATGTTCTAGCTTAGCTTTCTAGAGAGAGAAGCTCCCCTTTCTCTCTAAAATTTAGGCTTTCTAGCTTAATTTCTCTTTAATTTCTCTTTTTAATTCTTATTTTAGTATAGTTTCATTTATATTTTCATACTTTCTTGTCTTGATCCTCTTAGTTTCTTTTATTATTTTCTCAATTTTGCCCCTTTTAGTTTGTGAACATTTGTTACTTTTAATTTCATTTAATGCAATTTTGATATTTTGTCTTTCTTTAATGCTTGTTTAAGTTTTTATTATTATTCTCATGCAATTGGTAGTTTCGATTTATTTTTATTGTAATTTATGATATTTTTCTTTTTATACATGCTATTTGTTTGATAAAATGTCTCTTCTAATTTTTGTATAGTTTTTCACACTCTTGGTTAAAAATTGGGTAATTAGGTGAACTTGAGTTATGGATGTCTATTCCACAATGTGTTAGGATTGTTAGTTGGTTTGATTTCCATTGACGCTAGTTTTTCACTAAGTTAATTAGTGAGTTGACTACTTATGGATTGAGATCAATTATGCCCTTTTGACTTATCCTTGATGTTAGGATAGACTAATTGGAATTAATTCTATGCAATGTTTGTGGTCCATGACTAGGATAGGAATCCTCAATTCCCCAATCCTTGCCAAGAGTTCTTTTTGCCACTTAATTTTCATTTTTATTTAATTGCTTTGAGTTTTAATTTTCTTGCATGATTATTTAATTTCTTGCCTTTTAATTTTCTTGTCACCAACCCCCAATTTCTCATAGCCAATAATTGAGAATTTCATTGCAATTCCTAGTTGATAAACTCCAATTTTGTGGTTTATCTTGTGTTGAATTTGGTAGATTTTATCAACTTATCTCACATTTATTCAATGAAATAACATGTTTTATAATTCTCCTTAAATTTGTGCTTAAGAGTGAAACCATGCTTTTTAGCCCTTAAAATAGCTAAATTTAATTTACTTTAATTCCATTCGATGCCTTGATATATTTGTTAAGTGATTTCAGGCTTATAAGGTAAGGATTAGATGGAAGAGGTGAAGAGAAAAGCATGCAAAGTGGAGAATTCATGAAGAAATGAGGATTCGCTTAATTCAAGGCGACGCGTACGCGTGATCCACGCGTACAAGTGAAAAGGACATCTGCCAGGCGACGCGCACGCGTCACCCACGCGCACGCATGACGTTGGTCACGTGACCTCATTAAAGGCAAAATACTGGGGGCGATTTTTGAGCCATCCAGACCCAAATCCAACTCATTTCTGAAACTATTTGATGCAGAATTCAAGAAGAAACCAGGGGGAAGCAATTAGTGTAGGTTAGGACCATGTCTTATGGTAATTTTCTAGAGAGAGAAGCTCTCTCTTCTCTCTAGAATTAGGATAAATTTAGGTTAAAATTCTCTTAGATTTAGGTTTTAATTCTTGTTCTCATCTAGTTCCTTTTACTTTTCCGTGTTCTTTTGCTTTGATTCTCTTAGTTTTTCGTGTTATTCTCTTTATTTTGCCACTTTTCATGTTCTTAAACCTTTGTTACTTTTAATTTCATTTAATGAAATTTGAGGTTTTATGTTCTTTTGTTGCTTAATTGAGTTTCTATTGTGATTTTCTTGCTTTGGGTAGTTGTAGAATTTATAGTTCTTGCAAATTTACCTTGCTTTCCTTTTATGCCTTCCAAGTGTTTGACAAAATGCTTGGTTGAGCTTTAGAGTAGTTTTTGAGTATTCTTGGCTTGGAAAGAGAAATTGGGAGTCTTGAGTCATTAATACCCAATTTAGATTGGTGATCTAGAGTGATTAGTTAGTCTTGTATCCATTAACATTACTTATGGATTGGGATTAACTAGACTTATTTGACTTTCTCCCGATGTTGGAGATGACGAAATAGGACTAGCTCTTGTTAATTATTGTATGATATTAATGACTAGGATAGAAAGCCTTGATTCTCAATCCTTGCCATGAATGCCTCTTTTTAGTAGTTGTTATATTTAGTTGTTTGATTTATTTTCTTGTCATCTAACTTTCTTGTCATTTAATTTCTTGCCTTTTTACCAACCCAATCCCTTGAATCTCATAACCAATAATTAAGCACTCAATTGTAATTCCTAGGGAGAACGACCCAGGACTAATACTCTCACTTATTTTTATTGGGTTGAACTTGTGACAACCAAAATTAAAATTTGATTGAAGGTTGTTTATTGGTTTGGACTATACTAGCAACGGAAATATTTTGTGAAATTTCGAACCGACATAAATTCCTTCTTTCAGTGCCTTATCTCTACATAAAGTGTCCCATCAAACCTACTACATTTTTCTTTCTGTACCTCCCTATCCCCACAAAAATTGTATCATTTTCCTGTGAATGGTATCTAATAGAGCCTTGGAAAGCTTAAAACAGCTTAAGGTATATAACCTAATAGTCAAACCAATTGCTTTTACGAGGACTTCTCTTTCGCTTGATGAAAAGGATCTTTTCCACAGACTTAACTTCTTGAATACTTTATCTTTTATGAATCTGAATATCTCCTTCATGATCTGTGATTGTCGCTGGCAATCCCAAATATTTGTCTTGGGATCCAACGTTAGGAACCTGTAATAACTGAGAGAGATCTATTTGGGTTTGTTAGGGAGTGTTTTGACAAAAGAAAATTGAGGACTTGTTTAGATTAATTTGCTGGCCACTTACTCTGCTGTACTCCTGTAGTAGATGCAATAGGTTCTGACATAATTGATCTGTAACTTTACTGAATAGAATTGAGTCATTTGCAAAGAATAGATGAGTAATAATAGGGCACCTTCGGTTAAGTCTTAGGCTAGAAACCTATTTACTCTGTTCTCGTCTATGGAGCAGGTGGAAAAAACCTTCTACACATAGTATGAAAAGATAGAGGGAAGAGAATCACCTTGTCAAAAACCTCTTGATGGCTTAAAAAAGCCTAGTGAGTGACCATCCACAGTCACAGAGTATGACATCGTAGTAACATACTCCTTTATCCAATCAATCCATTTGCTATAGAAACCCAGTTTCTCCATAATTTTCCAAACAACACTTCATTCTACTCTGTCTTAGATCTTACTCATGTCTAATTTAAAATCCAGGTCATAATCACCATATTTCTTGTTTTTCAAAAAATGCATTAATTCATGAAAAATTATAACATTATCACTAATCAGACGACCTTTGATGAAGGCACTCTGATTCTTACTAATTATCTTGTCCATCACTCCTTGCATTCAATAAACAAGAATCTTGAAAATGGCTTTGTAGAAAACTAAACGTAAGCTAATCAACCTAATTTGGCTCATAGTATATGCACCTGGTATCTTCAAGATCAAGCATATCTGAGTGTGATTTAAGGCCCTTAGTATTCTGCCACCTGAGAAGAAGCTCAAAACTATTTGAACCAAATCCTTCTAAATGATATTCCAAAAAAAAAACTAGAAGAATATAGTTATAAATCCATCCTTTCCTACGACTGAATAAGGATTAATTGAGAAAACTACATGTTTGAGCTCTTTTTTCAAGACTGGGTGAGTTATAATTATGTTTTTCCGATTCTCCACTCTAGCGTTTGTACCATCTAATACCTCATTCAGATCATCCAGACTAGATGTAGAAAATAATTTCTCAAAAAAGTTTTGAGCCACCTTACCAATTCCTTAAGTATCCGCAAATTCCTATCCTCCTTCATCTCGCAGTTTTTCAATTTTGTTTTGACTATTGCAATTTCAAAAGCGAGAATGAAAAAATTTGGTATTCTAATCTCCCCATTTAATTTATTTTACCCTTAATTTCTCCCTCCAATATCTCTTTCTCCAATGCATCTTGTAGGTTTCCTCAAGGATCAATATTCTATTTCTATCCGCCTCATGAACTTTCAGTTTCTCTTCTTCTAATTGTGTTTTAGTCTCTTGAATAAGCTTTTTAGAGTTACTGATGGTAGAAGATTGCCATTGTACTAATGTTGCAAACATTCTTGATTTTATTTTCCAATATAAACATAGTTGAGCCTGTACAGTTAATCTGCCACATCTCCTGAACGATTCTTCTCAATTCTTCCTCTTTATACCATCTCTCATGAAAACAGAATTTGTACTTTTTCTTGCATTTGGAAATGTCTTGAATTGAAAGGAGAGGTCTATGATCTGATTCCAGGTAATCTAAGTGCATAATATTTGCATCTGGGTATGTTACCATCCAATCCTGGGATACCAAACATCTATCAATTCTCTCTCTGATTAAATTACTCCCAAATTGTAAATTGCACCATGTAAATTTAGGCCTCCAAACATTAAGTCTCGAAGTCTGTCCTCATCAACAAAGCTTTGGAATTCATGCATAAAGCTTGTTGAGTTGGCCTACCTTCTTCTTTTTCATGGTGAGCAAGGATAGGATTAAAATCTCCAATGATAAGGTACATAGAATTAATAGAATTAACACATCGAAGTGCCTTTTCAAATTGAACATTCCTTTTATTTTCGTCATTGTGGAAGTACACCCCAATTATACTCCATTTTTTTCCACTCCTCGGTTCCACCCAGCGGAATTGAATGAAAAAGGATACTGATTCCTCAATAGTAACCTAAAACTCCTCGTTCCATGCCAACATCAACTCTTTGAGGATCAACGCAAAACGACTTTTTGAAACCTAACTTCTCACATTGAGCTCTGACAAATGATGGATTGTTCTTGGTTTCACATAAGAACAACACCTGGGGGAACAGGATCTTCTAATTTCTTGGATATTGTGAACTGTTAGGGGTTTTTCCAAACTCCGACAGTTTCATGTCAGCAACTTCACTGAGATTGGGGGTGCCAAATTCAGGTTGGAACCTTCCCCCATTTCAGCAACCTCTATTTCTAGTACCTCAATACTCCCATGTCTTGCTAGATGTTTTATTTTTAATCTTTTATTTCTTGCTGTTGTGGTTTGACTTGGTTGATTTATGGTGAGAAAATTGATCTGGTTTGATGTATAAACATTGTCCTTATTCACATTCTACAGTTGAATAATCTTCTCCAATACTTTAGACATATTTCACCCCTTATTTTTGCCTTTAAATGATTCTCCTGTGTTGTCTTCCTTATCTCCAAAGGCTACTATTTGGTTTGATTGACTTCTTTTAACTTTGTCTTTCATTAATAGAGCACTAAAGCTTCTTAAAAGACTGGCTGGAGTAGGCTTCTTTGGTCTGTTTTCATTTCTCCAGCATGGTTTATTTTGCATAGGTTCTGAATTCTCCTTGATGACGAAAAATGGTTTTCTGCACAAACTAACCGGCAAGTATACCAGGTCGCATCAAGTAGTAAAACTCACAAGAGTGAGGTCGATCCCATGAGGATTGATGGATCAAGCAACTTTAGTGAGGTGATTAGTCTAGTTAAGCTAATATTGATGAATTGGGTAAAATTTGATGAACAGAAAATAAATTGCAGGAAATCTATAGTACTGGATGTAAATTGGCAGAAACTTAAATGGCAAGAAACTTAAATTGCATGAAAAATAAATTGCAGAAAATGTAAATTAGGATTGGGTGCTGGGAAATTAAAGGAAGCAATAAATTCAGAAGCAATTAAAATGAAGGTCAACAGAAAGAAAGATTCATTAGGGATTGGAGATATCATAATCCACAATGAATCAAATGGGTCTTAACTCCTTTCTCAATCATATGAGTAGATCTATGGCAGATTGAAGTTGATTGGATCCCAATTCCTTGGCAACCTAATCCCTCTAATCACAATCAATCTTGCCAATTCCTTGATCCAGTTGTCATGAGAAGAGATTAAGTACATGTCTGGTGCACGAAATTGTGATCATCAATGGCGCCATCAACATGGTACGCTCAATTGCAATCTCAACTATTTATCACAACTTCGCACAACTAACCAACAAGTGTACTGGGTCGTCCAAGTAATAAACCTTACGCGAGTAAGAGTCGATCCCACGGAGATTGTTGGTATGAAGCAAGCTATGGTCACCTTGTAAATCTCAGTCAGGCAGATTCAAATGGTTATGGATGATATATGAATAAAGCATAAAGTAAAGATAGAGATACTTATGTAATTCATTGGTGAGAACTTCAGATAAGCGAATGGAGATGCTTTGTCCCTTCCGTCTCTCTGCTTTCCTACTATCTTCATCCAATCCTTCTTACTTCTTTCCATGGCAAGCTGTATGTTAGGCATCACCGTTGTCAGTGGCTACAATCCCGTCCTCTCAGTGAAAATGTTCAACGCACCCTGTCACGACACGGCTAATCATCTGTCGGTTCTCAATCAGGTTGGAATAGAATCCATTGATTCTTTTGCGTCTGTCACTAACGTCCAGCCTTCAGGAGTTTGAAGCTCGTCACAGTCATTCAATCATTGAATCCTACTCAGAATACCACAGACAAGGTTTAGACCTTCCGGATTCTCTTGAATACCACCATCAATTCTAGCTTATACCATGAAGATTTCGATCAAGGGATCCAAGAGATAAACATTCAAGCCTTGTTTGCTTGTAGAACAGAAGTGGTTGTCAGGCACTCGTTCATAAGTGAGAATGATGATGAGTGTCACATAATCATCACATTCATCATGTTCTTGGGTGCAAATGAATATCTTAGAACAAGAATAAGCTGAATTGAATAGAAGAACAATAGTAATTGCATTAATACTCGAGATACAGCAGAGCTCCACACCTTAATCTATGGTGTGTAGAAACTCCACCGTTGAAAATACATAAGAACAAGGTCTAGGCATGGCCGTGAGGCCAGCCCCCAAAATGTGATCAAAAGATTCAAAGATCTAAAGATGAAAATACAATAGTAAAATGTCCTATTTGTAGAGAACTAGTAGCCTAGGGTTTACAGAAATGAGTAAATTACATAAAAATCCACTTCCGGGCCCACTTGGTGTGTGCTTGGGCTGA
>NC_029775.3:49006173-49044213 GCF_000817695.3 Arachis duranensis | reverse complement strand
CAGTTTGGGCCATCAAATCTCGGGCAAAGTATGGACTATTATACATTTCTGGAAAGCCCAGGATATCTACTTTCTAACGCCGTTGAGAGCGCACCAATTGGGCTTCTGTAGCTCCAGAAAATCCACTTCGAGTGCAGGGAGGTCAGAATCCAACAGCATCTGCAGTCCTTTTCAGCCTCTGAATAAGATTTTTGCTCAAGTCCCTCAATTTCAGCCAGAAAATACATGAAATCACAGAAAAACACACAAACTCATAGTAAAGTCCAGAAAAGTGAATTTTAACTAAAAACTAATAAAAATATAATAAAAACTAACTAAAACATACTAAAAACATACTAAAAACAATGCCAAAAAGCGTATAAATTATCCGCTCATCAATGTCTCTCATCCATAAGCCACACAATCTCTCAAGATCTTAATTTCTCTCGAATGGTGTTGATCAAGAGAGTTGTGAAGGATAGAGCCCCAACTTTAATGTCCATGATTCCCCTTCCGAGACTCACGCAAGTATTCAATAGATTCAAATCCCCTTCTGGAGTGAATGAATCTCAATGACAACAAAGGGTATCCTATAGCTATCCAAGCGGATTGAGAAGAAGAAGAAGTTTACTAAATCATGTGAATCATAATAGAGCTCCTCCCCTAACGAAGTGGGATTCAATTGATCATTGCTCTGAGAACACTTGTAGAAAATTTAAATTGCATAAAAGTAAATCAATCTCAGTGTTAACGGGAATGTAAAATTGCATAAAGAAAAATTGTAGAAGAGAAGCGTAAGAAATTGAAATTTCATAAACTAAACTCAATTCAATACAACTGAAATGCAAAAGTGCGGAAAAGAAAAATATATCGAACTAAAATTCTATACTACATTCTCTGGAGTCTCTAATTCTCCAGGAGAGTTCTGGAGTCTTTAATCCTCCAGCCAGAGCCCCTACTCCTACTGCTCTGAGCCTTTTTTTAATTCTATGAAACTAATGCCTTTCTATAGGTTTTTCTAAATTATAAATTGAAAATAAATTAAAAATAAATTACAATCAAATAAAAATGAACTAGTCTAAATGATCTTTGTGGTTTTAATTGGTTGACAATTGTGGGCTTGTTTGCTTAAAGTTTAAATGGATTTGAAGTGATGTTAATTGAGTAAAAGATGGGCTTCCAGAAAAACGTAGCGTTTTTGAAGAGAACATAACGCTCGAGTACCCACGCGTACGCATCACCCACGCATACACGTGCTTCAATAATTTGACACATTGATATATACGTGTAACCCACGTGTAAGCGTTGCTAGCTGAATTTTTCCACTCCACTTGTCTTAGGCGCTCTTGAACGGGAGAGCGTAGTGTTCTTTTCATGAACGTAGCGCTCATTGTTGGAGCGTTCTTGAAGAAACGCAGCGCTCCTTGCTTTATATTTTTACGCTAAGCTCCCTTTTGGTTTAATTAATGACCCCATGCTTGCAAATTAAATGGCTCATTGCATGCATAAATATTATTAACGCCTTGCATTGTATTAACTCATGCTTCCTGAATTAATTAATGGCGTTATAATATTGCATGCACGCTTTCATTGGCTTTATTACATTAATTAGTAATGCCAATGCATTACTTAATTAACGTATGATTCATTCATTGCCAATTGGCATTAATAATAAAAGTTTTATGCATGCATGCTTTTATTATTAATTCATGATAATGCATGCATAAGATATTAATGCTAATGTATCATGTTACTAATGCCAAGGCTTTATGGTTATGGGCCACGTTTTTAAAAGCGTAGCCTAAGATTTTAAAAATATGTTCAAATTTTAAAGTGTGTCTAAAATTTCTTTTTTTTTATGAAATTAATTTGTTTTTTTTGTTTTTTTTTTCTATTAATTTTCTACAAAATTTATAAAATCAAAAGATTAAAACAATATACTATTTAAGCACTAAAATACTCAATAATTAAACATTAATCATCAATTTTTTATATGAAAAAATATAGAAAAACACAACATGGTGTGCAATCATCACTCCTTCATCACTTCTATTTGTTTTTCTATTCGTTCAACCTTTAACCAATCTCCCCAAACCCCCCTTCCATCTTATTCCTCCTCATCTTCATTATTTCCATCATTATAGTTTTGTATTTCATATTTCAGCCGAATTTTCATGAGTTTTCAATTAGGGTCTGCAATTTTGGTCACTTAGCTTGTTTCATTTTTTGGGTTGCATCCAGGTTAATTCTCACCTTTAAAATTCGTGACTCTTGTCCTCTCATAAAAAATAGATCCACATCCATGACCTAGCCCAACGTTTCTCCTATCTTCCTCCCTAATTCCTTTGTCTTCAATATTTTGGCATCCCCCAAAGTTGAACTCAGATAAGGACAAAAGAGAAATCTTCTTTTCCAATTTCCATCTCCTCATATCATGATGAGTGGAAAACTTATGTGCTCAGATATTGGTAAGTGCATTAAATCACATCAAGTAATACTACGATAAGTGAATATTGTTCCCACGAGAATTAACAGATTGAAGCAAACAACATCCAATTAAATCTCTAATTAGATTAATCAAACCTTGGCAAGAGGATTATGGGTCTTGAACTAGAAGCAAAACAGAGAAGAGGAAGAGTGTTGTACGAGAGAAAACTTAAAGATTTAGGAGAAATAATCAAGAATGGAGATATTAAAGGCTTCAGAAATGTTAAATTTCTAGAAAAAGCAATACTTGTGTTTCTTTACTTTAATTCATACAAAAAACTTTTCACAACAAATTATTTATAATTAAATTCCAATGCCTTGACAATTTAATTTCTCTTAACTCAATTAATCGCCAAACTCTTGGTCAACTAATTAAGAGAAGAGGTGAAGAACAGTTTCGATTTAAAGCCACATAATATTCAAAAACTATCTTTTGGTGAATTACATGTCATTTATTGAAAAGACTAGTTCAAAATAATTGAAGATTGTAAAATGAGTTTCAAGCTAATTTTGATATTAAATTTGTCAAAGTAATAACAGAATCTATGACAGAATTAGAATATTTTCCAATACTTCTAACCATTAAAGATGAAGAACAAAACTCAATCTTAAAAAAGAGGAAGAGCATGAATTAAAATAAAAAAATACTTGTATTATTAATCCACAAAAATAAAACAAAGCTCCTAACCTTTAACAAAGGAGATTTAGTTACTTATGATAGAAAAGAAACTAATGAAAGAGTGGTTCGATGATGATCGGGATCTGAGGATCCTAGATCCTCGATTGTATGTTTATGTGAACCTTATTCACTTATTTATATCTAATTTCCTAAATAATTGAAATTTAAAAACTAATCATATCTTCTAAAAAAAAAAAGATAAGATAACTACTTAATTTAAAACAATAATTCAAATCTAGCCTAATCTAAATTCTAACAACCATATCTTATCTTTCTAGAAGAATTTGTTGCTAACTAATCATTTAATTCTTGAATCTTGACTTAAATTGAATCTTCCTGGGAGTTTGAAGTGAGCTAGACACTGTGCTTGGTGGTTTAGGTGTTGGGCATGGTGATTGGGTGCTGGGCTTGGTGAACTAGAGCTGGGCACCAGAGCATGGTACTTTGGTGCTGGACTTGGTCTCTTGAAGCCTGACGCCTCCAAACCTTGTGTTTTCTTCTAAATTTTATCTTGATTTGCTTAATTATATCCTAAAAATACAATCATTCTAACAAAATTCCAAACATATGGCTAGTTATCAAAACTTCACTAAAAATATAAGAATTTTGATTTAAAACTAAAAAATTAATAAAAAAATCCAAAAATAACTAAAAATATCTAGGCATCAAATCACCTCTTGATATTCAATATGAAGTTCTTAAATAGCTAAGGTACTTCTTTTTCGATTTGGTTATTATCTTGTTCCTTATAGAAAAGGAATTGAAATTTGTTGTCTTCATGATCCATCACTTTTAATCCATTTGGGTGTCTTTAAATTGCTGTCATTATTGGCTCGATCGTACCAATTGTAAATTTTTTATTTGATAGTAATCTGCCAACAAGGCTCTGTTTGCATTTCTCCAGTCCCTCTTGAACATCTGAATTATCAAAAAGAATTACACCCTCTATCCTTAGTGACTTTTGTGTTTCCTCACTTCCTGGTGTTTGTCTTGTGTCTCTCATAATTTTTTTTCATGTATTAGAGGAGTCCTCTGCGTATATAGACATAATTAGGATTCCACGTTGTTAAAACTCACAAACACTTGAATCCTAACAAAGCACTCAAACTCTAATGGGCATTTTTTTATGTAGATATTCCGCAAAAGTTTTAATTGTCATTAAAATACATTATATTCCGGCCCGGTCCAGCTGGCATCATGCCCCGACTCGGACGGCCGGTCCAACGAAGTCGTTAGACCTGAACCGGGAGACCGACCCGACACCTCCACCCCTACAGCACAGCACCTGACAGCTGGGGGAAAAGGAAACTTTCTAGAAGGTAAATTTGCTCTTGTGGGACCTGTCCTAGGTACAGGGTATATAGGGAGAAGGACCTACTCCTCCCCGAAGTACGTCACTACACCCTCACTTTTATTGTCATCTATGCGGATTCTAATTTAGACGTCGGAGTTCTTTTTGTAGGTGACTCCCCCTCTTTCCAACACCACAAAACGGAAGGTCGCTAGGACCCCTCCGTCCATCCTTCGACACGAACCCGGAAAATCCGTCCCTTCACCAGCAACCCACTTCTAGACTCCTAGTCTCTTACACCCATCCTGTTCAATCGACCTGTTCGATACCCGACAAACGAACACATTGTTTTATTAATGTATAGAACATAAAATTACTAAGATAAAATAAATCATACATCTCTAATGTATTGGCTAACTAAGTATATAAAATAAAATAAATACATAAGATATTTCTCTAATTAATTAAAAATCATTCAAGCAATATGCTGAAGCCCACCATCACATGCATTTTGGTTCCTCATTCAGAAGATAGATTGATCAGTATAGACTTATAACTAATAATTGGATCCTTTATTTGACTACTCAAAATTGTGGTGCCACATGAGTAGGAAATAGGGTTTCACCGTGTTGTCATTGTTCCACTTAATTAGATATAACTGATTGCTCCGGTAAAGATTCATACGAATATAATAACTAAAAATCGTTAAATAATTTAATATTTAATTAACCTATTTAACATAATAAATACATATTAAATATCTTTAAATATTATTTTTATATAAAAATATTTTGACGTTAGCAATCCTCTTATACATGCATGCTTCAATGCAAACAAGACCCGAGCTCCTTCCTTTTATAATTTCTTTATCATTTCTACACATCACGTTAGTTGGAAAAAGTACGAACAACAAAAGAATTTCTTCTTTGTTAGGTGTGACGTTTTTTTCTTTCTTTTTTGGTTAGCGTGTGGTAGGGTTTTCAGATCAACTTTCACGGGTTGGATCATTGGATCTGCCATTTAATTTTCTTTGTTTGTTTTCATGATTTTGTTTGTTACTTTTTGTTCAGTTATCGAATTATTGACATATAAAGTTACACGAATTTGGCAATGTGCTTGGTTCTTGGTTGGAGTTCATTATCAGAGTAGAACAACTTTGTTACATATATATATAGCTCGGTAGTTTTCATATTCATCGCCGAAAATGAAATGTCAACGATCTAAAATTTACGGAACACATGTTCAAACATAGAAATGGCTATATTGGAATCAAGATTCAAGGGTGACACGAACTACATGCTTAGCTTCAAATTAAAAGTTTAAACATATAAAATATAGGATTATATAATCGAATTACGTATTTACATTCACGGAACTTCGTTGTGAATTACAAACATACACTTTGTTATAGGACAAAAATAACTATATATATAAAATTTTCATTCTTAGTTACCTGTCGTTATTACTACAACTCATGCATACTGATCTTGTTGAGGTTGGTTGGTGTATAGCTCATCCGTCGATGAATGTTTTCAAATTTTTCGTCGAGATGAGTTATACATCGGCAAGGAGAGAATAAGAGGGTGAGTACCTGCAAAAGACACTTCGACGCTCAAGTCAGTAAGTGTTTAAGGGGTATAAGAATTTTATGTTTAAAAAATGTTAAACATGAAATAGAATTATTAGGTGTGTTTGTTTATAATAATTTTATAAATATAGAATGTAAGACATGAAAATAGAACATATAATAATTCTATGAATATAGAATGTAAGATATGAAAATAGAAATTATCATGTTTTTTGTTTATAATAATTCTATGAATATAGAACGTAAGACATGGAAATAGAACTTATCATGTGTTGTGTGTTGAGATATAAAAATTGGTGCCTTTTATAGGCATAGAGTTGATGAATGATATTCATGTTATGACCGTTTGGTCATTAAGATGGAACTGATGGTCATTAAGTCGGTAATAAAAGTGTCGGTTACAAGCAAAGAATGAATGATAATTAAGGTCGAGTTATAACTCATAATGCACAATACAGACCGAGTTATAAGGTGATGGATCACA
Source organism: Arachis duranensis (assembly GCF_000817695.3). Taxonomy (NCBI): domain Eukaryota; kingdom Viridiplantae; phylum Streptophyta; class Magnoliopsida; order Fabales; family Fabaceae; genus Arachis; species Arachis duranensis. The sequence continues at coordinate 49,037,705 of NC_029775.3, read as the reverse complement.
GCCCCCAAGCTTTTTCTGCCGATCAAATGATCCAGGCTAAGTTTAGAAAATAAAATGAGTTATAACTCGGTTAAAAGATAAGTGAATAATCACTACAAGAAAAAGCGTATTTTTCGACGCAAAAAATCGACGTCTATCTCTCCCATCGATATTTTTTGACGGCTTGCTGTCGATATTTTGAAAAAAGATAATTAAAAATAAAATAATAAAATCGACAGCCTAGTCGTCGATTTTTTTTATGATGCATTAATCCTATCTTAACTATCGTCATATGGTCGACGAACCAGGGGTTGAAAATACTTTTCTGTTAAAATTGATGGACATAGCATCTATTTTTATATTTAAAATATCAATAATGTTTCCATCGATAAATTTAAACGGTTTAGATTGCTTTCTAAAATCAAATAAATGATGTGGATTTAATGTATAAAATAGACGCTAAGTGCATTGCTTTTTTTCAAGTTAAAATCGACAAATAAGCCGTCGAATTTTATTGTTAAAAACACAACCTCACGTCCACTTCCCGCCTCCAAGTCAGGAACACAATTTTCCTCCAAATTTTTCATTTTCTCACCAACCCTCATTTTACCCCAAATTCACCAATTCTTATTCTCCATGGCCAGCGTCACGGTTGCGCTGCCGTCATCCGTTTGCTCGCACTGCCGTCGCGCTCTGTTGCTGTCTTGCCGCTATCGCTCCTTCTCTCTCTTGCCGCCGTCGCTCCTCCTACTTTGATCCTTCTCTTCTCTCTCTCAATCGAGCTCCCAAGAACTAAGTATCTTTTTTTGACTATTACTGAACTCTTTTCAAAGTCAAATTCAGTTTCATTTGGAAATCTCTTATTTTAGGTGTAAACTATGACCTAATCGTAATCTTCTATTTTTTAAATCTAGAAATTCTGGTCATGTTTATTCTAGTTCTATTTTATTTTGAGAGCTAAAACTATGGTGTGATGTTAATGTGAGAGTTTTGGTCCTCTACGAAAATTGCGTGAGGAGGAAGGAGAAGAGGGTCCTCCTTTTAAGAACAATTCAAGGCCTCGTTGAATTGCTCACTTTGTTGAGCCTTCTTCTTTTGCGTGAGTCCTCCACCTTTTTGTTGTTATTGCTTCTTTATTTTGTGGATTGTTTGAAATTGAAACCCTTTTTAGTTTATTCTGTTCTAGAATTACAAAACATTGGGTTTTGGATTATTGTTATAGCTATTGAAATTGCTATGTCAAGTGTTGACTTTGTAATTATTGGATAGCGTTTATCATTAGTCAAAAGTTATAAGTATAACAGTTAGTTAGCACAGGATCTTTTTAATAATTAATATTAGTTTATGGTTTTGTAAAATAAGAGTAATCCAGGAAGATTTTTTTATACTTTTTAATAAAAGACTATTGAAACTTTGTTTTCTTTTATTATTATTTTTTATTTTTATTTTTGATTACAAATCAATCAAACTTGCCAACCAACTCCAGATTAGTCAGATTAGTCAAATAGTAGATAAGTTTATACCCTTTTCAATAACCGGCCTTAAGATTTTTAACTTATCATGGCAATGATTCCTCTTAGTAAAACGTTGTTTGTTCCTCTTACCAAAAATATACTAAAAATAAAAATACAACGAATTAAATGCAAGTCTTTTGTTCTCTGTAGATATGTCTGGAACCTTGAGGGATCAGAATGGGTGCCTACACTTGTTATCCTTAGGTTAAACCGGGCTGCTCTGCGTGTTCAGTAGAGTCCAAAAGGTATGAAAGATGCTGCCATGACCTAGTAACTCTCTACCTTACTATTGGTGATGTTCCCATCACCAAGAGGGTATTTATGTTTAGCTGCGCATTTTCTGCTGCCAACCATACCAAAAAATGGTGTGAAAGTGACCAGGAGCCATAGTAGCCGAGAGGCTATCCAACCAAGAATGCTACCTCATACTTTCTAGCTGTAATAGGATAATCAACTAGAAAGGTATTGAGACCAAGCGAGGAATGAGTGTAACTATATGAGTTGAAACGAAATGAGTTTCAAAATGAATCCTAACTACACTAGACACGTATGTTGGACTAAAGAATAGTTCAAATATGATATAAATGATCAATAATGGCCGCCTATCAGTCGCAGATTGAAGTATCCTTAGCTTAGGATGCAAAACCTCTCAGGTGACTCGACTTTACTGAGAGGAAGGAATTATTTAAAAAGTTTTAATTTATGCCTAGAATTAATCATGTTTGTGGTGGTGGCTAAGTCATCTGAATTAATCATTACCGTAAGTTATAATGGTCCCAACCAAAAAAAGACAAACCTATATATTCTTTTCTGAAATGCTAATCAATCTGTACCTTTTCCTATGACAAATATCTAATACTAGTCTAACTTTTGATGCTGGAATAAAACTGCTTAAATTTAAAATTTATCATCATTCCAACTTTCTTAGATACTGTATGCTGTTTCTATTCTTATTTTTTATTTTGTTGATTTATTTTGTTGAATTATTTTCAAATAGAAAGCTGAATATAGCACTTGTGAACATAGTGAATAGCTGTGACATTAAATTATTTTAACATCATATGCATGCTGTAGTACATCAAATTTTTTATTGAACATGCTCCTCTGTGTTTCAGTCTCAAAAATTGATGAAAAAAACATATCCGATCCTCCCTTGGAATAGTTATTACTATGCATTGCATTAGTTTCTTGCTAGTTGACGGTTACTTTCTAGCTAAGTGATCATCTTGTTGGAATAAATTATTTTATTAACACAGATCATCCATATTAAATCACCAAAAATATATCATAATGCAAAAGCGTACCTTTACTCGTAGAAATAAGAAATTGATGGAAGAATTTGGATCTTGTGGTTCTTTCGATATTTCTCAACCAAAGTCTTCTGTATCCCTAGGGCTGAATTGTAACTCTTCTGATGGGAAAAGAGCGACAAAGGCGGCTTTTGGTATATTGGGGACCGAAACCCTAAAGACACTATTTATACTTGAGCATGGCACCTATTAAACCCTAAAACCCAAATAAAATAGTATCTAAAGTCCAAAAGATAATATATCTAAAATCCAAAAGATAATTATCTAAAGAACAAAAGATAATATCTGATTTTATTCTCATTTAATTTCAAATCAAAAGTAATTATGACTTATTCAATTTAGCATTTATAACAATAAATGAGATCACCATTATATAAGTCATTTAATTTGAAATAGCATAATTTGTGATTATAATTAATATATATGTATTGCTCACAAACAAATTAGAAAATTAAAATAATTTCCTAACAATCTCCCACTTGGGCTATACATATATTCTTTTTTGACATAATTACATCTTATAAAATTTATACACATATCTGAATGCTATTTCTCTCACTAGCTACTTTAACAATCTGGTCCGTCTCATATATTAGATATGGAATCACGCAGCTTTTATCACATTAAATGTCGTGACTAAACCACGACAATCACCATCCTAATATACTTAACAACATAGATCAAATTCGGATGAGTAATATAGAAATTACATGCCAAGTGATCTCATGCATGTCTATTTCCAGCTGGTCCAACTTTAAAACTTTATTGAGATCAAATTACAAAATGAACATTTCACACAATAAGAAATAAACCATCAACTTAATTCTGCAGAAAAATAATTCAATATCTGTCATAGGATATATAGCATAAAATAAATTCCCACTAAACCAAGGCATCACAAATATTGGAACCCATCCGAGCACTGTGCTCATGAAAGACTTTAGGGATCAATCCCTTATTTAATGAGTCTGCTAGCATATATTTTGTTCCTATATGTTCTATGGAGATCTGTTTTTCTTGAATTTTCTCCTTGACAACTAAGAACTTGATGTCTATATGCTTCGATTTTGTCAAGCTCTTATTGTTGTTGGAGTATAGTACTGCTGACTTATTGTCACAAAATATCTTTAATGACCTTTCAATGTTATGTACTATACGAAGCTTAGTGACAAAGTTTCGCAATCATATGCCATGAAATCGGAATCAAAGTACCCAATGATCTCCAAATTTTCTGATCTCCTATAAGTAAGCATGTAATCCTTTGTTCTCTTTAGATAACACATTATGCATTTAACAGCTATCTAATGAGCTATGCCCAAATTGCGCAAGTATCTACCAAACACTCCTACTATAAATGATATATCAGAATGTGTGCATACTTAAGCATACATTAAATTTTCTAGTGCTGATGCATAAGGTTTATCATGTATTGCTGTCTTCTCAAGATCATTTTAGACATTGCTTAAGACTAAAGTTTTCTCCTTTATCTACGGATGTGTCCATTGGTCTACAACTTTCTATGACATATCTACTTAAAATCCTTTTTTTTGATATAGTTCTTTTGTGATAATCCAAGAATAACTTGAGAGCGATCTCTTAGTATCTCGATTCCTAATACAAAAGAGGTATCACCAAGATCTTTCATTTCGACTTTGTTCAATAGAAATTTTTTAGTTTCATGCGACAAGCCTATATCGTTACCGGCAAGTAGAATGTCATCAACATATAAGACCAAAAATATGTATTTACTCCCACTGAACTTGTGGTATACACATTTATCTATAATATTTACCTTAAAACCATATGAGGTAATGCCTTGATTAAACTTATGATACCATTAACGGGAAGCTTGTTTAAGATCATAGATATATTTTTTCCTTTTTTATGTTGGATCTCCTTAATGGTACTTCTTGATGTTGTTGAGCTTGCTATATGGGTTGGGGTTGTGGAGGATTCTCATTATTTTTCTATGCTGTAGCGGTATCTTGAGCAATAATAATATTCTCATTATTCTCTTGTACTATAACTGGATCTACAGTAGGATTCTCATTGTGCTCTTGTACTATAACTGTATCTTGAACAATAATATGCACAAGGACCTGATCATTTTCAGTTATAGAATCCTCATCAAAAGCAACATTCCTAATATTTTCTTCCCCCCCAAACTCAACATCCTCAAGAAATCTCGCATTTTCCGTTTCAAAAATAGACCTTGATGTGGGATTGTAAAACTTGTACTCCCGTGAAGGCTCAGCGTAACCAACAAAGTAACAACTACTTGTCCTTGAGTCCAATTTTATTTCATGCGACCTATAAAGTCGCGCCTCAGCTGGACATCTCCAAATATGCAAATGCTTTATACTGGGCCTTTTTCTAGTCCAAATTTCATATGAGGTTTTGTTAACTTCTTTGCTTGGCGCGCTATTAAGGATGTACACTACAATCTTTAAGGCTTCTCCCCAAAGTGATTCAGGCAAAGAAGAATGACTAATCATACTTCTCACCATGTCCTTAAGAGTTCGGTTCCTTCACTCTACAACACCAAACATGCTAGGTTTACCTGGTATGGTATATTGTGGAACAATACCACATTCCTCTAGGAAAAGAGCAAAACACCCGAGACGTTGCTCACCTGAACCCTCATATCTTCCGTAGTATTCACCACCACGATAAGATTTGACAACTTTAATTTTCTTTCCAAGTTGAAGTACAACTTCAGCTTTGAAAGACTTGAAAATATCCAAGGTTTAGGACTTTTCATGAATTAAATATAGATACCCGTAACGAGAGAAATCACCTATAACCATAACAAAGTACCGTTGTCCATTCCAAGAGACAGTAGGGAATGAGTCACATATATCGGTATGTATTAGGTCTAAGACCTCTTTAGCTCTCTCAGAACCTAATTTCCTTTCGTTTGTCCTTTTCCCCTTTATGCACTCAATGGACTTCAAAATCTGCCAAATTTAGGGGTCTAAGAATTTCGTCGGAGACGAGCCTCTGAATTCTCTGTTTAGAGATGTGACCTAGGCGTTTGTGCCATAATGATCCCAAATTCTCATTTAGTTTTTGTTTTGTACCTGTTTGCAGTATTTCATTATTATAAGAATTCAAATCAAGCCCATATAGATTATCCACCAAATGACCAGAGCAAATATTATTCGAATTATAAAAGAGACTGACTGTATTGTTTCTGAACGAACAAAAAATAACCTGATTTGTCCAAACAAGAAACAGAAACCAAATTCCGTCTAAATGACGGTACATAAATTGTCTCTAATAAATCCAAGTAAAATTCACTCGTAGAACATAATCTAAAGGTTCCTATAGCTTCGACAGAAACTATATTGCCGTCTGCCACATAGATGTATCTTTCAGCATCACTTGGCAGTCGGCTCCACAGGCAACCTGTATAGTAACACTTACATGAGTAATAGCAGCAGAATCTACCCACCAAGTATCAACAAGTGCATAACTTAAACTAGCCTTAGAACAAATGAAAGTAAGAATTATACCCTTCTTTACATGCCAGTGGCATATTCGGTAATATCCTTCTTCATGTGTCCTACCTTCTTACAAAAGAAATAGGTTTAAACTTGATCCTGTTTCTTAGCCTTTTTCTGCTTAGAAGGCACATCCGTAGTAGTATCACGCTTTCTTTTATATTGAGAAGATGAAGCCATATGAACACATTCAGTCTTATCTTGTTGTATCCTCTCTTCTTTTTGCACACAGTGAGATATAAGCTCATTTAAGGACCTTGTTTCCTTCAGAGTGTTATAACTCACTTTGAATTGCCCAAAGTGTGTAGGAAGGGAGATCAAAATGAAATACACGAGTAAGTTTTCAGACAACTTTAACTTTAGTGCTTTCAATTTTGAAGGCAAGATGAGACTTTCTATAATGTACTCCCTTATGTTCCCTTTATCTTTATACCTCATGGAGACAAGCTTGCTCAAAAGGCTACTTGCCTCTGCCTTTTCATTCTTAGCAAAGAAATTTTCAACGTCTTTCAAGAATTGTTTGGCATCTTTTTCCCCAGTAATTGAGCCCCGAAATGTCTCAGGATTTGAGTGCTTCATGATCATAATGCTCATTCGATTGGATATCTCTCATTTTTCTATTTTAACCTCATTGAGATTTTCTGGAATGGAAGTGGGTTTCTCCTTTCGAAGAACTATATCTAGATCCATACAACCAAGGACAATTTCTACGGTATCCTTCAAAACTTTAAAGTTTGAACCATTCAGCATAGGAATACTGCTAATTTGTGCAGAAACATTGGTAGCTGAAGCCATAGTTTCTTTATTAGAACAAAAAAGGATATACAGTAAATATTAGTTAAATAATGGAAAAAAAATCCATATTGAGATATCTAAAACAATATTAATTTTCAATCTTTGGATAGAAAAATTAACTGTAAATGATACTCTCATTGCAGTAATCAAATATTGCCAAAATTCCTGTCACACATTAAGCCTTTCTGTGGATTGATTGAATGCGCACATGAAAACTTAAACTTCGCAACCTATTTATTACTGCATATATTTTCTATTAATTGGCCAAACAATAACGTTCCTTTGGGCCGATTATTGACCACATAATTAATAAAAAAATAAACAAAAGTGTGCAATGCTTATTATTTGGCCAAACAATAAACTTCTTTTGGGCCGATTATTGTCCGTATAAATAATAAGCATTACTTTATTCTTAATTAGCTACCCAAACATGTATTTACCATCAATATGCATATGTAATTCGGTTAAACATAGACCTTCCTTTGGGCTGACAAATATTTGCATGAATTACATATTACTATATTCCTAATGTTTTAAATAAATCAATTTTCATAAAAGAGGCTACTTTGGCAGCATAATGTTCAATCAATTTATTCTAAAACCAAATCTTTATAAAATAGGTGGGTATAATAATCTAAATTGTTACTAGTTTCTTTATGTAACAATTAAATAATAACATTATTTTCTATTACTCAAATATTATTAATGTGTACACATAACTTGGCCAAATATAAATCTTCCTTTGGGTGGATTAATATTTACATAAGTGACATATACATAATAATCCTTATATCCTAAGAGGATAATCAATCAATTTTGTACCAAATTAATGGCACACACCATTAAAACAAAATAATCATAATTCAATAATATTCCATCAATATTTATTAAAAAAAATTATGAGCATCATCAAAAAAAAAAAAGAATAACTGAAATCAAATATTTTCAATGAATAAATTATGGATGGATCTAATAACACTTTTTAGAATAAATTATTTTATTAACTCTGATCATCCAAATTGAATCACCAAAAATATATCATAATGCAGAAGCTTACTTTTACTCGTAAAAATCAGAAATTGATGGAAGGATTTGAATCTTGTGATTCTTTCGATCTTCCTCAACCAAAACCTTTTGTATCCCTAAGGCTAAATTGTAACTCTTCTGATGGGAAAAGAGCGACAAAGGTGGTTTTTGGTATATTAGGGACTGAAACCCTAAAGGCATTATTTATATTTGAGCATGTCATCCATTAAACCCTAAAGCCCAAATAAAATAGTATCTAAAGTCCAAAAGATAATATATCTGAAATCCAAAAGATAATTATCTAAAGAACAAAAGATAATATCTGGTTTTTATTGTTATTTAATTCCAAATCAAAAGTAATTATGACTTATTGAATTTAACATTTATAACAATAAATAAAATCACCATTATATAAGTCATTTAATTTGAAATAGCATGATTTGTGGTTATAATTAATATATATGTATTGTCCACAAACAAATTAAGAAATTAAAATAATTTCTTAAAATATCTCATTGTAAACCATCTTGTTAGTTATAATAGATTCAAGTTCAAACTTCTCAACAATAATATACTATGATAATTTAATATATTTTGTCTGTGAAACTATGAAACTATATTTCAAATAAATTGCGGTATGGTATGAAACTATGAAATATGAATGTCACATTACTCAGTCTTTTGTAGATTGTATGTGGGCCAATCTTATTATAGTTCAGAGTACTATATAATCAAAATTTCAGCTGCTGTACAAATATGCATTTATATTTAGTTCACTCTTATACTATATTTAGTAATAATCATAGGACAAAAGCATTAAAACAGTCACTGAAGTAAAAATACAATAGAAAAAATTAGTAGAACTGTGTATGCATGTGTAATAGTCTAATTCACTGGTTTTAAAAATATTATCCGGTTTAATAAGACACCATGATAATTTATTTTGATAGTATACCTATTATTTGAAATTTGTTTACTCATGGGCCTGTGAAATATATTTTGTCTGTAGTTTTATATGTCAATTGACAAAGACTTGTGAAATTTGTTTACTATCTTGGACAGTAATTAAATAAATATTTAGCGTGTGCTTGTGGAAGATGCTCCTCCACATGTTTTCTTTTGACTCCTAACTGATATTGTTCCACAGATGGAGATTATTCTGGAATCAATTTCAGTGAATGATAAAAATGAATTCAAGGTTGATTCAAAAGTATAAATCATCATGAGTCATGACACGGATATTATGGCCTAACAAATTGTAGTAGAAACTGTATGTGTTAGAAAAAGATGCTTGTTATCTAATACTTTTCTTTAATTTCTGTTTGACCTTTTAATATAGTATTGAGAAGCAGTCCCCACATCAAAAAATTTGGAAAGCTGGAATAATGTGTACAGAATATGGTTGGTAGAGACGGAGATTGCGACCGTGGCCATGGCCGAGGCCGATAAGGGAGGCCTAGGCTTTCTACCAGTCACCCCCTTGACTTACATACGGATCCATACACTCTTGTTGGGTCATCATCAGGCACAACTGCTCCGAACAATGGCAGACCGCCACCTATTGCTACTACTACCCCCTCTCATCAGGAGCTTCAGATACACATGATGTCTACTTCGGGTGTGCCAAGATCATGCACTCAAAAAGCCAATGAACCTTCTAACACTGTCTTACATGGTGTGCAGAGTGATCCAGCTATTGTAGCTCTCATTTGAGTAGGATCTTGTAGAGAAAGACAAACCATATCTAATTATACCCCAGATACTCAGGGTTAAGGAACATCCACTGCCACTGGTCATTCCAGCACAAGTGCTCCCAAGCTTAGATATGATGGTGCCAAATGGTTTGTTATTTGCTTTAAATTCTATGAATAGCATGTCTCATTTTTACTACATAATATGTCTTTATCAATGTTTTGGTTTTTGATCTAGTTGGCACCCACCTAAGCCTGGCTTGAAGTGTATTTCTCAGGTTTTAACTACAACAAGCCTTGGTTAAGTTTTGATGAGGTAGATGATGATACTTGAAAAATATAGTGGACAGAGTGGAGGGTAAATTTTATCTATTTTGCGTACTTTACAATGTTATGTATCATAGTATGTTATATAATAACAAGATATTTTTTTTAAACTAAAAATGCTTTGACATTCTTGACATGGGAGAGGATGATATCTATGAAGCTTGGAGGTTTAGACTACCAAGCGCTTACGAGGTATGCTCCATGCCATTCGCAAAAAAGGTGCCCATCCATATTATATCCCACCAGAAGTTCTTGGTAAATTGATAAGACATTGGGACATTGATGCCTATAGACAATTATAGGCAAGAAATACAGCTACCAGGAAATCGACTTGAGGTACCTCCCTTCACACTGTAAGAGGCACCACCTTTCCAGAAGCGAGGTTAGGCTTGGTAAGTTGCTTATAGGACTCTCTTTTTTACTTTATACTATCATTTGTAGAAATGCAAATAACTGATTAAGACATGACATACTAAGTGTTACTTTTAAGAAACTAGATCTGTAGTGTTGTTAATTAGCTTGAGCCATATTATGGATAAATTACTTTCTCGTAAGCTCTTCTCACATTGAACAAACTTAGAATTGATTTGATATTAGTTTATTACCAGTCATGACTGATTGTGATGGTGATTGAACATTAAAAAATGGGCATTGCTAAGGAACATAGTTATAGCCATCTGATTTGATATTAGTTTAAATAACGAGGGTTATATGGGTTATAGCCATCTGTTTCAAAATATCATGACATTAGAAATATGGCTTGTTATATGGGTTATAGCCATCTGCTAAGGAACAGAGTTATAGACATGCTTGTTACTCTAATTTTTTGCCAGGATATGTAAATGTATAGGTTATGGCATATAGATCATCCAATATTGGATTTTGTAGAAAAATGATATCGAGGGCTTCTTATTGTGGTCACACTTAATTTAACTAACTTGATTACATTATCAACTAATCACTAACTAACTAATTTAATCAATTAGTTAATTAAGCTTGATCCACAATACCTATACACCTATCAATAAATGAAGAGATTAGAAAGCTGCTCTATCTAAGTGCAGTGGCTTTAGAATTATCTTCTCGAAAGCACGAAAGGGATGGCTATGGAGAGTGTGGATCCTATGCTAGATAACAAAATGCTACTTTTAGCTAATAACCAATATTCAATTCCTTCTCAGTTTCACAACACTTGTTGTCATCATCAGCATCGTGTTCTTCACATTATTATCCTTGGTGGTGGTAGAGACAGTTCTAACAGCAGCAGCCATTTTGGTTTTTTTCCAACCAAAACTTTAGAATAAGAGAAAGTGAAGCCCTTTGGTTTCAAAGTTTAGTTAGTGGTATCAAATTTGAGGCACTTATATAATCACAGAGTAATCGTAAAATTAACTTTTTAAAATGACCCACCGGATATGACATGATCAATTCAAATCTCTAAGGTATGTTTTATTTTGTTGGTTTTATAATCTGTAAAATTATTGTTTGCTAAGCATTATGTTCACAGTTAGTTACACATCTACACTTCATAATGGGATTACATTACATGTCTTGTATTACTTTTGCATGGTCCTGAAGTAATTGTGTTTATAATTGTGTTTATAACTTGATTCTAATAATGCATGCTTTTTATCTTGGCCTCTAGCAATCTCATTGTTAGACACAGTTTTCTTCTGATCAAAAGGCTGTAATACTTTATTAGAGAAAGTTTATTGATACATGGCTTTAAGTATATACATCATCGATTGCTTAGTTCAGTACATCGTCAATTGTACACCCATATTTGTTGATAATTTGGTTACATTATGTAGAATCATTCACTTGTAAGACCATCACGTATGGATGAGTTTTTAACACTCCCGAAAGAAATGGTAACTTACCTCTATGGTAATGTGGAACTTATTTTTTTCACATATCCCCTTAGCTTTTGCATTATTGATACTTATAGTAGTTTATCAATTATTTCTCTCCATTGTAGGATATATTTCAAGAGCGTATGTTTCAGGCTGAGAATGAGCAGTAGGCTGCTATAAAGGCTGGTATAACTGATCCACCGCTTGTCTCTGAGAAAAGCATATGGATTGAGACAATGGATGGAAAATGAAGAGGTAGGATATATGGCATGAGTGAGGTAAGGGACTCTTCCATGGTGCGACCTAGAGTTGATGGGCCAACCACGACCACCAGCACAGATGGTTTGGATCTTAGTGAACGAATCGTAATACTCAATAGGGAAGTTGAACAACATGCCACTAAATATAGAGAGCTTGAAGACCGCTACCAAAGGGAGAAAAGAGAGTGGCAACAGACTGTTGAATCCTTGCATGAGGATCTCAACACCAGTAACTCACAGATGGATCAGTTTAGTCATTAATTGAGCAGCTTGACTGAGTATGTGAGGGCCATGGGTCCTAGTAGTTTTGGATTACGTGTTCTCCCACCTCCCCCTTTTACTTTTTCAAGCTCTCAGAAAATCACAGTTTCAGGTAGAAAACTCCCTCCTATTCTGCAGCGACCAGGACAACCACAGAGTTCTAAAAGGGATGACGATTCTGACGATCTTGATGACTCGGATGATTATATAGATAAGTACGAGTAGGGTTATTTACTTTGCTGTAAATATTTTGTATTATTAGTAGCAATTTAAACGAATATAAGTCTAAGTTTAGTTATTTATCTTGTCTTGAGTCTTTATGTTAAATGTTTATTTATGATTTTGATAAGTTTGTAAACTCATTATTTAATATTTAGTATAAATTTTATTTTTATATTTAGAAGTTTATTTATCTAATATTTTGTATACATTTTATTTCTATATTTAGAAGTTTAATTGTATTAATCCTCTACTATTTTTCAAATAAAAAAATAATTAAAAATATAGCTATTAAAATCGACAAAAAAAAAACAAAATACAAACAAAGAATATGTCAATATCTAAATATTTAAATCGACGTCTCTCTTGTCAATTTATTGAATCAAATATCGACGACAGTGTTGTCGATTTTATTAGGCATTTGTCGCTATCTAATAATTAAATCGACGGATCTTTTGTCGATTTTATTAAATAAAATATCGACACAAATGTTTTCGATTTTATATAACAATATCGACGGCAATGTTGTCGATTTTATTAAGAAGACAAAATTCTCAAACTCATATTATAGACGAAAATCCTGTCTATTTTATTAGATTATTATCGACAGCTTAGCAAGCCGTCGATTTTATTGTAATTTTGAAAAACTCGACAAATTTAATAGCGGCCACTTCTGCCGTTGATTTTTGTAACACTCTGTTACCCTAAGCCTTACCTCTAACTGTAAAGCAAAGAATAACAAGGCGTCACGACAGTTCTAAAGTTCATACATTAATAAATATAGAAGGAGTAATAATACTAGGAGCCTGATAAAGGAATAAAGTCCAAAATTGCAATAAGCGAATATACAAGCGCGAGGCATTCACACATGATAACTAAAAGTGTAAAGGCACAAGATACAATATTAGACTTAATATGATAATAATAGTCAAGATGGATATACATAAGTATGATAAACAAAAGAACTCTAATCGTTGCCTGTAAAACCCGATCAAATCGTAATTAATTAAATAATAAATTAAATAAGAGTGAATGTGGTTAGAAAATCTAGCAATTGGATTTGGTGATTTAAATATGATATTTGGATTCAGTGAATTTTTCTGAGTCAGAAAACATAGTTTTCTGCGTAAAAACGCGCACTAAAATTTCAACCGGCAATACCGGTTGAGATATGTCTGATACTACAACTGAGAAAATTGATTATAAGTAAATGAATTTAAGAAATTAAGAATTATAATTAGGGAAGGTAGAAATATTTTAAAGTGTGATTTAGAGCGCTAATCTTAAAGGTTTTGGCCCAAAATTGGGCCAACAGAAAAAAATAAGTAAACCGGACCTAAGTGGGCTCAAGACCCAACATATATAAACATTAGTTATGAGAATTTCAGCTCATTTACCCTAATGAAAGGGGTTTTGGGCGCAGCTATTGAGAAGAGAGAAGAGAGGAGAAAACCTAATCCAAGTCCTAACTTAAAATCACTATAACTTTCTCTCTGGAACTCCGATTGACGAGCCGTTTGTGGCTAAGTGTCGCTCTTCTCATTCTCTACAATTCTATCTAAGTTTTTTGGTGAATAATCTACTATCCTCTGCCTATTTTTCGTTTTTCTCTCTAAATTCGAATTTGGTTTGGGTTTTGAGGAAATCTTGTGATTTTGGTTGTTTAGGAGTGCTCTAGTATGAACTATTGGTGATATTCATCACAAAATTTCGTGGGTTAAGGTAAGAAACCCTCCAACCCTTGTGATTTATCATTTTTATGAACCCTAGGTTAATGTATATATGTGAAATTGATTATGTTAGTGTATTTGGTGATTTTGGTGCACAATTGGGAGATTGGTATTGCTTGAGGAGATTTGGTGAGGCTTGGAGCTAAGGTTGGTGGAGACTTCCAAAGAAGAGGCTCAATTGGTTTGGCTACAAAAGGTACGGTTTAAGTTTCATTTAAGTATCGTGTGGTGTTATGAGAATTCTTAGGCTAGATACCCCTAGGATTAAGTTTGGATTGTGTGAATGGTTGGTGCTAATATGCATAGTTGATATGTAATGTAAATTAATGATTGGGTTGAGAATTGTGTGAATTTGTATGTTTGGTGTGTTGAGAATATAATGAATTAGATAATGAGTATTGGTTTGTGGAATATGCAATTAAATTGTGAATTTAGGTCGGAGGCCGTGAATTTTGGGCCAGAGGCCAGAAAGAGGTAAGGAAGGTAAGTTGACGTGTGTATTGTGTGATGATATAAGTAATTGGATGGATTTTAGATATTGAATGTGTGAATAATTAGGTTGGTTATTGAATAATATATTTTGAGGAATTGAAGTGTGGAATTTGATGGTTTTGGGTGAAATTGTGTAGATGAGGTAGATTTGGTTTTGGTTGAGTGTAATTATGTGAATGTGATTGGGTTGTGGTCATTTGGATTAGTGGAAATGAATTTAGCTTGGGAGCATTGGAAAAATTTGTGATTTCTATGTTTGGGTAAAAACTGATTTTTGACCAACTTTGGCTGTCCGTAACTCAGTCCACGAAGTTTGGAATTCTTCAAAATTAGATTTTGTGAAGGTTTATTCAATGATCTTTCCAACGATTTAGAAATGATTGAAAAAGGAATTTTGTAGAAGAAGTTATGTGTGTTGGAAGTTTGGGATTTGAAAATGCAATTCTACAGCTTTTTAACCTAGTAAAATTTTTGGCAGAATTCACTCCTACACGTAAGCGTGGCCGACGCGCATGCGTCGTTTTCAAAATTTCATTGCTCACGCGTGCGCCTGGCTCAGCGTACGCATTGATGTGCTGATCCAATTGTCCAGCCAAATTCCTTAGAATTATGCGAGAATTGCGCTGGCTTTGTGCGTGGGGCACAAAACGTACCCACGCGTACGCGTTGCTGATGCGCGGGTGTCACTTGGCTTTTCTCCCATCCACGCGTATGCATAGGCTACGCTTACGCATCACTGGAACTTTGCTGCCTTCCACCGAGCGCATGGACAACGCGCATGCATAACCCTGTTTTCACCCCAAAGTTGATTTTTGAGTTTTCAAAGCCAAATTTCAGAGTTCTAAGTCTCCTTTCTCACCTTTTTTGTCCTAAATACTTATAGTATGCCTAGCGATGGAGATAGGCTAGGAGATGTGGTAACTTGTGGACGAAGTAAGGGGAGAATTAATGATGAGTCATGACTAATGATGACTGTATGGGTGTTGAGGGTGATGATAGAAGTGCGGTGTATGCCGTGTGCCAAATGGCTATATTTGATAATGATTATTCGCTGGTTATTGGTTATGCCATGAGCCGGATGGCTATGATAAATATTGATTTATGGCTGGGAATGAAAATATGGCTTTGAATAATTGTTTTATCTTGAGCTCTCTTTCTCGGAAGTGCGACCCCAGCGAAATGGAGGAAGGTGATGATCCCCTTCCTTGTTCTTCCTTGTATTGTAAAATCAGCCCCAACGAGATAGTGGGAGGTTAGGATCCCCTCCTTGGTTCCTCCTGGACATATGAGAACGTACCTCCTGGGTAGATACAAGGGTTGTGGTTGCACCCCACTTGCTCCAGGTTGGTTAGTATAGAGGCTCCCCGGGTAGACACAAGCGTTGTGATTTCGTCCCACTTGCTCCGTGACAGAGTTTGTGATGCCTGGGTAGTAGCAAGGGTTGTGGTTTATCCCACTTGCTCCGGGTCAAAGATTGTGATGCCTGGGTAGTAGCAAGGGTTGTGATTCGTCCCACTTGCTCCAGGTTAGAGATTATGACGCTTGGGTAGTAGCGGCAGTAGTGGTGATTCCACTCGCTCCAGGTTGAGCTTTTGAGACTCTTGGGGTAGATGCAGTGGTTAGCCCTTACTTGCTCCCAGTCGAGTATGATTTGAGATTGAAACTATTTGAGTCTCGGATTTTCTTGGGTAGATGCAATGGGTCGACTCCACTAGCTCCAAGTTGAGATCCGAGATTCTGCTGACCCTATGTTGTAAGTGTGGCCGGACACTGTGAATGTTCCGGATGAGCTCGCCGCCGTGGATTGGATAAACACCAGTGTGGGTGTTGTATGATTATGATTATGATCATGTTTATGATTGAGAATAACTCGAGTTGGGGATGCATGACAGAGGGACAGTCCAATGGTTAGCTACCAAGACTTGTCAGGTTGGCTATATAACCAACAGATGATATCATTAGCCATAGGGCATGCATTCATCATTTGCAAATGTTTGAATTGTGTGGATTTGCCTATTTGTTTTGGATTGCTATATCATATATACTGTGTTACCTGACTATGTGCTACTTGTTCTACTTGTACCTTAATTGTGTATTACTTGCCTGTATTGCTTGTGTTTATACAACCGAGAGGCCCCTCATGCTGGTGTCGGTGGACACTGAGGGCTATTCTTGACGAGATGAATTGATGATGGGTTTGAATAATGATGATGATTATTGAATGAGATAATTTATGCTCCGTGGGTAGACGCAGTGAAGTGAATTCACTTGCTCCAGGTGAGGATATCATGTATTGATATAGAATTGCTGAGGCAGAACAACTGGTGATGGTTTTGTTTATCCTTCTGATTCTGATTCGTAAGAGAGTTAGAAAGTTGGAAAGCATGAGAAATATGAGTTTGATTTAGCTTTCCCTTATGACAGTTGCCTATTTATGGATTAGCGAGAACATAGGGTGAATGCTTAGTGGAAAGAAGTTTAGGATGCTTAGTGAGTTTTTATTACAGTGCATTGTAATTATTTGGCACTTTTACCGTATTGAAAACCCATGGGTCGGGGGTTCTCATTCCGTATATATCTCTTGTTTTTCAATTACAGGTTCAGGTGCTCAGAAGTGAGCTGTGGTTCATCTAAGAGATTGCAAAGATCTTTATATTCTCCACTTTATACTTTGCTTCTCTCCACCTTTATTTTGAAGAACTTATATTATGTATTGAACTCTTTTGAACTTATCTATAGAGGCTCTTATGTTTCTTTTGGGAGAGACTATAATATATTGTTGTCATCTACTTTTATACTGTATCCTAGCCGGCCTAAACTTTGCGAGTCGCGACTAGTGACTATTTACTTATGTTATATATATCCATGTACTGTACTTCTCTTACTCTTCTTTATGCCTCTATCTATATATCGCATTTGACTTCACGCGTTATCTTTTAGTTGTCGAAACGTGAGTGATACGTCTTCGCGATTTTATTTTACTCCATTTTCCGGCTTCTCGATTAATACTCCTTTTGAAATTACCTATACTTATGTATTAAAAATCCACCTGAGAGTTGTACCACTGTAATATCATTGACTTATGACTCGAGTATAAGGAATTGAATATTAGGGTGTTACATTGCCCGCGGAGTTTAGACTGACTACATACAAATAGAAAAATACAGAGTTTTTGAGTTAAAACGACTTATACAACTTGTAAGAACCGGAGTTTTTACGTAAAAACTGCTTTAATAAAATAATAATTTTAACTTCCTGAAATTGGTTTGAAAAATTAGACATCTTAATTTGAAAATATAAAAGTGAAATTTGAATTCAGTGAATTTTTTCTAAGTGGGAGAATGTATCTTTTGCGAAAAGTTTTGTAAAAATGTGTACCGGTGCTTAAGTCGACAGTACCAGCTCTAGATTGTCCGGTACCGTGTTTTGAAAAAAAAGATTTTGAAAATTGATTTATTGTTTTGAAAGAATAAAAATAATTTGAAATAAAAAACCGGGTGCTAATCTTAAAGGTTTTGGCCCAAAGTGGGCCAAATGAGCTAAAAACGCTAACGGGTTAAACTGGATCCAATCCGGTCCCCAAGGCCCAACATATATATGCTCATTAAATGAGCATTTTAGCTTATTCCACCTTAAAATAAGAGAAAGGGGCGCTGGTAAGGGAAGAGAGGAGAAGACGGGTTTCACTATTCACCTCCATCTTCCTCAAGCCATAACTTGAGCTACGGAGCTCCGATTGACGAGCCATTTGTGGCTACGCGAAGCTCTTGTAGAGCTCTTTGTTTCTATCTAGGCTTTGCTGGGGTGATCTAGCATTGGAATATTATTGGGTTTTGACCCTAATTTTGTTGGATAAGATTGAGTTTTATGTTTGTTGGAGTTGGTTTGAGGCTTTGGATCGAGCTTGGTGGCTTCATTTTGGTGTTTGGTGCATTTTGAGAATCGGCCAAGATGCATGTCGTGACCTACCTTGGTGAGTTACGAGATGGTAATAGAGCGGAGGATCTTATGCTCTATTTTGGTATTTTTGATTATTTTGTTGTAGTACTCTCTCTCACCTTTTTGTTTTAGACTTTATGGCCTTAGAGGCTTGATTTGAGAGATAAGTTGTATAAGCTGTTTTAAACTTCAAATCTATGTTGTAATCAGTTTGACTAGCCGACTTAAACTCTGCAAGCTGTGACTAGTCCTCTTTTGTATGTTATACTTATATATATCTTGTCTACTTTAATTATTACCTTGTGTATCTTGGAGCTATCTACAAGGTTTTATATTTTATGTCTTGTTCTATTCGTACCTATGCGTTTAGTTTCGTGTGTGAACGCTTCGCGTTTCAATATTATGCTTTACGCAAATTGAGCTTTTATTCCTTCATCGGGCTTCTAGTATTACTATTTCTTTCTATATATATAATATTATATGAGCCTTAGAACTGTTGTGACACTTTGTTATCCTTCACTTTAAGGCACGAGGTAAGGCTTAGGGTAACGGGGTGTTACACAACTTATTTCTCAAGTAAGCCTCTAAGGCTATAAAGTCTAAAACAGAAAGGGTGAGAGAAAGTACTACAACAAAATAAAACAGAAATAAACTAGGAAGAAACCATACTCCGCTCTGTCACCATGTCCGTAATTTCACTGAGGTGAATTACGACCTGCATCTGAAAGAATAACAATAATATATGGTATGAGAACTGGAGGTTCTCAGTATGGTAACAGTGCCCAATATATAAGATATAAGGTTCCGGGACGCCAGAGACAATCCTAGAACTTCACACCAAATAGATATTCAAGCTTAAAACAAAAGAAATAACTTAAACCATAAACAGTAAACAAGGTTATCTAAACTTAGAGGATCTAACTAAAACTAGTCACACTGCTGTATCCCACAGCCTTTGCCAACCTAACCTCCATGCGATCCTATCGCCACCTCCTACCTAACCTCCTCAGCACCAAACAATCACAAGTATATGCAAACAAGTAATACACAGGTAATATTCATATATAGCAAGTACAACAAGAAGCAATTAAACATGTTATACAATTAGACAAACATTGTAAGTCGGCAAAACAAACAAACAAATAGAATATGCACATGATGAATGCCTTTCCTATTGGCTCGTGATATCACTTGTCGGTCCATAAATGCCAACCTGACACATCCTCCCGGATGTAGCCTTCCTGCCACGCCTAGAGATATAGGCTTTGCACACTCATGCAGCAGTGAAATCTGCCACGCCGGAGATATAGGCTCCTCATACTCATGCAGCAAGGAAGGAAACAACAACTGTCTCATCATAAATAATTCCAAAGATATAGTGCTGGACACACTCTTGCAGCAGAAAAACTGCCACACTGGAGATATAGGCTCCGCACACTCATGCAGCAGAAAAACTGCCACGCGGAGATATAGGCTCCGCACAATCCCATATAATCCAATAATTTTATCATTCCTTTCCAAGTTCTCAATTCTTCATAACCATCACCAATTTCAAATTTCTCAAATTCATCATAAGCATTCCCATTTCTCAAAAAAAATCCTTTCAACCTTATACTTCACAACTCAACATGCACTAATTTCGTTCACAACATTCCAGAATCTAAGTCTTCGTCTTCTGAACTCATACAGAAAAGTACCAATTTAATTTACTAATCCATATCTATTAATCTTAAGGCCTAATTACTAGTTAGCAATCTTAAACAATAGATAAAGAAGTTTGGAAAGCTAGAGAACCCTTGAAAAGTGAAGAAAAAATCATTTTTCAGCAAAACAGGGGTTGTGCGTACGCACACCCCTGCCATGGCGTACGCACACGGTAAAAAATGGGTGGTCGCATACGTGACCCCCTGCTCGTGTACGCGAGTGTCCCAACCCAAATGGGTTGCTCGCATCGCGTATTAAAGCTCGCGTATGCAAGGGCCAAAACTCTGATAGCTCGCGTACGCATGCAGTGCCCACGTACGCGAGATGCCAAACCCGAATGGAATGGCCGCGCGTGTACATTGTGTTGCGTATGCATGCTATATCAGAATAAAAAAATTGTAAAGCTGCAAAAATCAGTTTTTAACACCAAACTTTAAATGTTCATAACTTCCTCTACAGAACCTGTTTCTCCAAAATAACCTCTAAGAGGAGTTAATACAATATACATACATATATATATATATATATAATGAAGATAATAAGTATCTAAGTAAGTATATAAAACCAAAATAAAGTCCCGAGAGCTGAGGATCTTCGCTAAAACAGAAGTCTCCAGCATGTCTCAGCGATGAGCCTCATGTCCTGCATCTGAAAACCACAAAATCCACATGAGTGAGAACTGGAGGTTCTCAGCATGGTAACAGTGCCCAAATATCTAACATATAATGTCCTGGGAAAGTCGATGACAATCCAAGTACTCCTAATTCATAATCAAAGCATATAAATATAACTAAACCATGAGAAACGAAAATAGGCTACTAACTAAGGATCTTCAGTCTAAATAAAACTCCCCTTTCCAAATCCTTCGAACCTCCCAACCGCCACCAGTAATTTAATATCGCAAACACAATCATGTCAAACAAAGAAATTCACAAGCAGGAAGCAGATATGGGATTTAGACAATTAGCAAGTAATTATTCAGTCAATTAGGCATTCCAAACAAATCACATATAATGCATATGATGTATGCCTGTCCTAGTGGCTGATGAGTCTCATCTGTCGGTTATAAAGCCAACTCGACAAGTCCTGGTAGCTAACCATTGGACTGTCCCTCTGTTATGCATCCCCAACTCGAGTTATTTAGAAACATAATCATAAATCACATACAACACCCTCACTGGTGTTTATCCACGGGGGCGAGCTCATCTGAAACTTTCACAGTGTCCAACCACACTTACGACATAGGGTCAGCAGAGTATCGAGTCTCCACCTGGAGCAAGTGGTGGCTAGCCACTGCTTTCACCCAGGAAAACTCGTATCTCAGATAGTGGAAGTGCAACATTCACATTTCATTCAGTAAGCATATATGCAATAATACTTAGCCATAATTCAACAATAACTTAGCCATTCGGCTCATAATAGAATCCATAACCAGACACAATTTATTAACAATTACAGCCCTTCAGCTCATGGCATATACAAGACTTCCACCATCATCCTCCACATCTCATACTAAGTTTAAAAAGCTGCCGGATTACTTTTCCAAATCCCAAACTTCCGACGGGCATAACTTTTTTGTTTCAAATCATTTTCCATCCGTCCTTCGAACGGCATAAACATGTTGAATCCAATTTTATTTCTAAACAACTTTGACACAAATCAGGGATCTGGAAACCAAGTTATGCTCCGTCAAAGTAGACCAAAAACAATAATTTCGTACAAATCCACAAAATTCCATTTTCAAAACAAACCAATTTCAACCCTTTTCAAAACCAACCAAAACTTACCAAAAATCAACCTCAAGCCTCCTCAACTCATATGTTAACATTTTTATTAAATTCACAATCTACCAATCCACTATTTTGACCAATCTCAATTAAATAACTCAATTTCAAACAAAATATCATATTATATATCTTTCCTCATCCCAATATCCCACAATACCAATTCCATCAACCATCAATACATACAATCAATATCATCCTCACCATCAACATGGTTTCACCCACAATTGAATCTCAACCAATCATTAAGCATATCTCAAAATATGCATGTCTCTCGTACATCATACCATCGAAACATCTGAAATCGACTAATCACATACATAACAACACAATTCATCTCAACCAATCAACAACATCAATAGCTCAAATCCTATCTTAGGGTCTCTAGCCTAAGTTTTAACACCACGTTACATTTTAGATATAGGAAACCAAACCATACGTTGACCAATTCCCCGCTCAACCCGGAACACCTCCAATTTCACTTTTTCACAAGCTCTCAAGGTTTTGACACCTCCAAGAACAGATTTTTAGCACCAAAAGCTTATTTCATGCTCTCCAAGACTTCAATCAAGCTTTATTTTTCACATACACACTATCTAAACCACAATTATCACATCCAAACACAACAACTCGATACCCAAATGACTTAATTAAAAGATTTCACTAGGGTTTGAGATCCCTTACCTTACCCAAGGATCAAAGAGACAAGATTAAGCCTCTCCTTCAAGCTAGTTAGATCCTATAACATCAAAAGCTCACAAATCTCAACATTTTTACCCATATATTTCGAAAATCAAGGCTAAAAGAATTGAGATGAGAATGTGGTTTACTGGTGCACGAATCCCCATACTTCGTACAACTGTACCAGCAAGTCACTAGGTCGTTTAAGTAATACCTGAGCGAGTCAGGGTCAATCCCATGAGGATTGTGGTATGAAGCAAGCTATGATTATCTTGCAGGTCTTAGTTAGGCGAATCAAGAAGTTGTTGGTTTTGATTTCGAAGATGGAATTGGGTTGATATGTCTACAATGATAATCTTAAAACTTAGATGGATGAGGCTTGGAGTTGCTTTGTCCTTCTGGATTAACTTTGGTCTTGCTGTATTCTTTGCTTGTGAATGATTCCTTCAATGGCAGGCTGTATGTGGTCAACGCCTTTCTTGAGAAGTCGCCAATGTTCCTCCAGATCTGAACACTAGGGTTAGTGCGCATCCAATCTGATTGAGGGTGAACCTTCTACAGTCCATTCTCCTTAATGATCCTACTCAAAATGCCACAAACAAGGTCGGATCTTCCGGATCAGAGAATGCTGCGCCTTTGGATTCTAGCCTCTACCACAGAGACCCTAATCTCCCCATACCTCGGCTGAACTGGTGTCTTGAGAAGTCCCCAACAAGGTCGTGGATTAGCCGTCTGAGAGATGTATAATCAAGCTGGTGGTTCATGCTTTCCAGTCACGTATTCACATGAACCCAAGTAGACACAGGTGGTTGTCAGGGACGTGGTCCTATTATGATGAATGGAGCTGGTTGTCACAAGCCATCCCATTCACCATGTTGAAGAATGAATATACATCTTAGAATTGAATCAAACATAGATTGAAGAAGAACAGTAATACTTTTATTAATTCATAGAACTCACCAGGGCTCCTCCCCTCAACCTAGGAGGTTTAGAAATTTATACTGATAGAAATACAATGATAAACAAAAATATGGTGTAAACATGGCTGAAGATCCCTAACAAAGAGTGATCTTCTACTTTAAATACTAAACTAATGACTAATAAGGGTAAAACAGACTTTTTAGTGCTAAAATCAACTTCTGGGGCCCACTTAGTGACTATTTGGGATGAGCTTTGATGAGTCCACGTGCTATGAGGCCCCTAGGGCATTGAATGCTAGCTAGGTGGTCCTCTTTGGGCGTTTGGATGCTGGTCTCTTCTCCTTGGGCGCGGGACGCCTGTTTCGGGCCTTCAAATCTAAAGCAAAGTATAGACTATTATACATTTCTAGAAAGATCTAGAAGCAAGCTTTTCATAGCTATTGAGAACGCTCAATTTTAACTTTGGTAGCTCCAGAAAAGCTCTTTCGAGTGCAAGGAGGTTTGATCTAGACAGGATCTACAGTACTTTCTCTGTTTCTGAATCAGACTTTTGCTCCAGCTCCTCAATTTCAGCTAGAAAAATACCTAAAATTGTACAAAAATATACAAACTCATAGTAGATTCCAAAAATATGAATCTAACACTAAAACCTATAAAAAATTAATAAAAACTAAACAAAATATGCTAAAACTATATGAAAATAGTGCCAAAAAGCGTATAAAATATCCGCTTATCACAACACCAACCTTAAACTGTTGCTTCTCCCCAAGCAACTAAAAACACAGTGGGATAAAAAGAAGATTAAGATACAATAAATATCAGAGTTTCCAATGAAGCTCAGTTTCAATTAGGTAAGAGGGGCTTAGTAGGCTTTTGCTTCTGAATAGTTTTGGCATCTCACTACCCATTCAAACTCAGAAATGTTGGTCTCTTTAGGAACTTAGAATCCAGATGATATTATTGACTCTCCTAGTTTATTTTTTTATTCTTAAACACAGCTTTCTGAGTCTTGGTCGTGACTCTAAGCACTTTGTTTTCCAGTATTACCACCGGATACATAAATTCCACAGACACTTTAATTGGGTGAACCCTTTCAGATTGTGATTCAGCTTTGCTATAATCCCCAGATAGAGGTGTCCAGAGTTCTTAAGCACACTCTTTTTGCTTTGGATCACGACTTTAACCACTCAGTCTCAAGCTTTTCACTTGACACCTTCACACCACAAGCACATGGGGGACAGCTTGGTTGAGCCGTTAGGCCAGAATTTTATTCTTTTTAGGACCTCTTAACCATTGATGCTCAAAGTCTTGGATCCTTTTACCCTTACCTTTTGGTTTAAAGGGTTACTGGCTTTTTCAATCTGCCCTCATTTTCCTGCATTTTTGGGAAGTAATGGATTTTTCTCTTTATTTTTTATTTTTTTTGCCATTTTCTTATTTTTTTCGCATGCATATATTATTTTTTTTCTTTTGCAACATGCTTTTTCTTTTTCTTTTTGCTGCTTTTTCTTGCTTCAAGAATCAATTTTTGGATTTTTCAGATTATCAATAATATTTTTCCTTTTTCATCATTCTTTCAAGAGCCAACATTCTAAAATTCCAACTTCAAATATTCACTGTTTATTCATACATTTAGAAAATAAGAGCAATGCCACCACATCAAAATAATTGAACTATTCTTATTTTAAATTTGAAATTCATGTATCTCTCAATTCATTTCAAATAAAATTTTCTTTTTAAGCAAGGTGAGAGACATATGGAACATTTTATAGCCTTAAGACATAAATACAAATGATCATGCAACAAGAACAAGTGAACAGACAACACAACATAACAGAAAACAAAAAAATACAAAAGAAAAAGAGATAAAGAAAACGAATCCATCTTTAATGGTGGCGGCTAATATTCCTTCTTGAGGATCCAATGTAGTGCTTGATCCCTTCAATGTCACTCCTTTGTCTATATTTTTCTTCCCTCATAGCCCTTTGATCTTCTCTCTATCTCCTAAGATTCAGAGGTGGCAGCTACTGCCTTTCCTTTCCTCTTTCTAGAGGATTCTCCAACCTTGGGTGCCATAAGTGGTAATGGAAAGCAAAAAAAAAGTAACGCTTTTCCAACACCAAACTTAAAAGCTTTGCTCATCCTCGAGCAAAAATAAAGAATAGAGAAGAATAGGGTAAATGGGAGGGAAATTTGATTTTGAAGTGGGTGGGAACTGGTCTTAAGAGGTTAGGGAATTCAGATTCCCTGCCCTCTACATTGGCGTTTGAACGCCCAGGGTCTACTACCTGGCTGGGGTTCAACTCCAGTAACACTCCATTCAGAGTGTTCTGTTTTCACTGCTGGACATTTCTGTCTCTGTTCTGACTGCTGCACATGATCATGAACCTAAAAAATAACTTAAAAAAACAAAATTAAGGAAATAAAAATAATTAATTAAGGTTGGGTTGCCTCCCAATAAAACACAAGTTTCATCTAAATAACTTTCTCCTGCAAGAGATACAATGCCTTTCTTACAAAGCAAGACTAAATCACAATTTCCTGTTTAATAGTTCATTTCAAAAGCATGAATCATCCTTTGCTTGATAATTCAAATAAAATAGTAGAAGTCTTTACTCATCATTTTTCCAAACAACCTTTCAATAAAGACTCGGATTTTATAGAAATTTCGCCAGCACCTCCCCTAAAACTTGGACTTTGCCACCCGGTTCGGGTCCCAACAAAACAGTCCACAATCCTTTTCAACAGCCCAAAATCCAAAAATCAGTTCAAGACAGGCCAAAATCCAACAGTCATCTCAATTCAATATTTCAAGAAAACCGTTTCAAAAATCAAATCATTATCCACCGAATAAACTCATTTCTAAAGTTTCAAAGAAACGGTTCGGTAACAATCATTCATAAAAACTAGGACTCGATCATAACCAAAGCAACATTAATCGTAACATAATAATCAGGACTCGATCCCACGTTACCAAACACAACAGAATACTAACGCGAGATTGTTCGAAACATAATTTCTTACCAAAATAACACAATGAGGCAGCTGCGATTTCGAACCGGCCTAGCAACAGTTCTGGCGGCGGCCAGAAGCTCCGGTGGATCAACTATAAAACACCGCGTAGCATCAAAATATTTTCAAAACCCAAAATGACAGAAACCACAAATTTAACACCCTTACCGCAAAGCCGGAACTCGCAAAAATCACTGAACATAGAAGCTCTATGCAGCATCAGCTAAATAGCAGCTCCGGTGACGCTATTCCAGTGAGTTTCCTTACTTTGGCAGTGACACGGCGACTCAGAATCAGCATAGCCGCACGCAATCATCAACGGCGACTCGGTTAGCAGCCACCATAGCACCCTGGCCTCAGCGGCGGCTTCCAAAGGCAACGGTGGCTGCAGGGGAATTCCGGTGGCATGAACACCTTTTCTGATGCGGCAGCTCAATGGCGGACCGGTTTCTCCCTCGCGTTCTGTTCTTCCCACACTGCTCTCTCCTTGCCGGCGACAGTGACGGAGGCAATCCCCAGCAGCGGAGGCAGCAAGGCCGACTCAACTGCAGCAGAGCGCGACACACCTCTCCTCTGATCTCTCGCTCCCTCCTCTAGCCACGGTTCACGGCGGCGATAGCAGCACCGTTGGAAGACATGGAAGCAGCGACGATAGCAGCGCCGCTCTCCACTCCCACGCGTGCGCTCTCGGCTCGTGGGTTACCAAGGACAGCGACGACGGTGCAACCTCAGGGAACGGTGGCACTTCCCTCCGCGGACCCTCTCTCTCTCTTCGGTGTACAACGGTGCAGAACGCGGCTGCACAGCGCGACGACGACAGCGAGACCCTGCGGCTCCGATGCGCCACTTCTCTTCTCCTTCCCCCTGTCGCACAATGTTCTCTCCTCTCTTCGTTCCCTTCTTTTCTTTCACAGAGTGCTTGTGTCTCTGATAGGGAGTGGCGGCTGCAGCTAGGGTTGGCTTTTGGAAGCGAAAATGTGGACTCAATTAGGGTTAGGGGCATTTTTGTAATTTCACTCAAAAATAGGGATAATATAGTAATTGAAACCCAAATTAAATCCAACACTAATTGTATATAGAAAATACTATTTGCTCCTCATTTTTACAAATTATTTTCAATAAAATGTCCTAACCAAATAATTAGAAATAATATACTTAGTTTTTTTATTTTCCAAAATAACAATATTAATATTTAAAATATTAATTACTTAGTCCAAATCATATAAAATTCTTATTATTTCACAACTACCAACTTTATAATTTAAATATAGAAAATAATCCAATAATTATAGAATTGGACAATAATCAGAACTTATCTCAAGTTCAATAAATCAAAACTTGCCTTAATTATCCTTAATAAAATAATCTCTAAAATTAAGGCTATAAATAACTATATGATTGAGACTTGATCATAATAAGACTTTTCAAAGGTTCTGGGTCTTACATTCTACCCACCTTATAAAAATTTTTGCCCTCGAAAATTGATACAAAACGAAAGAAATTTCATAACAGTTCACCCTTGAACACATTTAAGGAAGAAGCAAAAATATCTCAAAATATAATCATATATACGATTTTCAATTACTTTGATTGTCATAAGCATAAGGATGTAAATATAGGAGTGTGATTGCAAGGCAAATGTTACAAGGTAGGCTCAATGCAAAAGATGGCATGGGTCAATCATGTGATAGAAGGGCAAAGCATCAAAGGCTATAAAACAGGATGGAGTTAAAACAATGTGCTTAACCTCCGCACACTAATCTCATATCGACCTCAAAGTTTCAACTTCCCCACTCCATCAAGCACTTTATAATCCCCACATTCGATTTATAAGCCTGACAACCACAAATCCGTATGCACATATCACGTCTTAAAGAACTAACACATCGCGTTACTACATCTACAGATCACATGTGATATCAAAACAATTCTCGAGTCTACTCAGAGGAATACAAGATCTTAGAAATGAGAGATAAATGTCAACAATAATACTCATAGATTCGAGAGAGTGTATCCAATTCCAGATAAACAAGGATGCTCAAGCAGTGAAATTTGCGAGAAATGAATCAATTGACAACTTCAAAGATAACCCTTGGATCAAAGAAGTTCAACAAGATCAATAGGAAGAAAACCAGCGCATCAGTTTGAAACAAACTCAAGCTGGGTCGAAGAAGTATAAGGTTTACAGAAGAGAATATTTCAAACCCAAGACAAAACTCGCAGAACTTAAGAGCATGATTAAAAATACTTCCAAATACATTGTTCATAAAAGAATCGAAAACTTGCGGAAAATCACTTCACAATTTAGAAGAAAAGCTCAATAGCAAACATTCCTCAAGAGGGCAACAAAAGCAATAACATGGCTTTGCTCTAATTCAACTTCATGTTGAAGTAGATTTTGCAGAGTTTTGAAAACACAAAATGCACCCAGATTTGGCTAAGCAAAAATATTTTCATCAAATATTTTAGAAAGATAGTTAGGTGCACAGCCTAACCAAAAACAGCCCATAAAAACTCAAAAGTAATCAAATGCTTGTTCAAAAATCCTCAAAGTTCATATTCAAACAAACATGTATAACATTTATAGCAAGAACGAAAGAGGAAGTTAACATCTTTTAAGAAAGGAAACTCCGTGGTAAAAACTTGCTTACAACTTGGTAGAGGAAATAAATGGTGCGTTACAAACGAACCGGTTTCCACTAAACAAGGATGTTTTCCAAAACCTCATTTAAAATAGCGCATGCCAACTTTAAATTAATTTCGTCAAAATTGAACAATGGTTTCAATCTCAATCAAGCAACAGAAATTAAATTCCGTTTAGAATTTCTTCAAAGAGAATTCAAAACTTCCTTAAAAGTTCAAAACAAGACTCCAAAAGTATACTTGAAATCACCATTTCAAAAGGATATTCAAGAATATTAGGATGTACTTAAGAAGGAGTCAAGCCATACAAGAAAGAATCTTAAACCAAAGTAGTTCAAATAAGATTCACTAGGCATGAGTCATCAAACAAGCTTTCCATTGATCCAAAAGAATACTAAGCCTTAGGAAAAGACCAATCAATCATTAGAAACTTCCCAAGGATAAATCTTTGATTAAAAACTCTTGTAAAGACAATGAGAGGATAGACGATGCACAAAATTGAAACAAATCAAGCTGACTCACATAAAAGTAAGATTCGCAAGAGAGGAAAAACCAAGATCAATGATAATGTTCACAAGGTGCAAAAGATTAGTTAAAAACAGAATCACGTATGACATTCACAGAGGTGAAAAGCTTAAGAAGGAACGAGTCCGTTCATAAGAAGAAAGCTATGAGTCCAACATTTTTAAAAGAACAACAATGGCATAAACCATGTAATATGCTAAATCAGACTCAAATCAAAATGAATTAAGTAAAGTTTATCAAATGAAACTCAACCGGGATAAAAGCGAGAAATCCTTTCTTTTCAATAATTGAAAAATACCCAAATGCATAATCAAATGAAGATGTGCATTGGAACTAAAGTAAAATTACTAGAAGGTCAAATTGTAATTTAAGTAAATGCAGTTCCATAAACCAGTAAAAGTACAGGTGAGGTATTAGAAGTAAATAGTTGTTAAACTGCATAAGAAATCTTCAAAGTTCCACATATAGATAAGTGTATATCTAGTCAACAGCAATTTTTTATAAAAATCTCAAAATTAGCTGTAATCACTATCAAGTAAGAGAAAAACTGAATCAACAATTTCTCAAAGAATGGGCTCGGAACCCGGAGTTAAAAGGTACAGTGCATTAAGACAGGTTCAAAGCTATATCAAAGAACACGTGAATCAAGAAGAGCTCAAACAGAGGAAGATAGATGTAACAAGGATTCCAAACAAGCATATGCAATTGAGATCAAACAATAATGCATATGAATAGAGAAATAGAGTGGAAACATCCAATTACTTTTCAAGAGGAATAGCAAACAAGAACTTCAAGTTAGGATATGAAAGAACAGGTCGACTCGAATAGAATTTCAAGACGCACAACTGAATAGCCTCGAGAAATAGTTTCCAACGTTCCCAAAACCCGCGATTTCGCTTTACCCAAAAGTCGGATTTCATCTATGATAACCCATCAGTGCTTTCATATACGTAATTCACTAGTATTAAGCCGGCCAAACTTAATACCAAGAATCATGCAATGCAAGACTAGCAGTGTTAATCAATAGATCGTCATGTGCATAAAGCTCTAATTCTCGTCATTCGACAAGACCTAATGCATGACAAACACTCAGAGTATGCAATTGAACCATAGTCAGTCCACTCCTCAGGCTCTACAGGAAGAACTGCTCTGATACCATAATGTAACACCCTAACTACCAAAGCTCACGCTTTCGGCTGCGCAACTCTGATAGCTCGGACATTACGACGACTTTTATACTATTTAATACAAAAATATGAGCCTGTTTGAAACTTTAAACCGCAATACCGCTCCCAAAATACTTTCATTCGATAACATACATCCATAGATACCATACAACTTACATAAACTCATAAAGAGTACAC
>NC_029775.3:48996159-49006135 GCF_000817695.3 Arachis duranensis | reverse complement strand
TTTTTGGGAATTACTGTAATAGGATACGTGAATATAACCGCACCAGTGATTATTAACCGTCTTATGCCTCTTTTCAAAAACAACAGTTTTCAATAAAAGTAAAGTCAGAAATCTTTCTGAAAGAGGAACCGTTCAATTCTCAAAAACTCAAAAGCCTTTCAAAACGGTTTATCTATGCGGAACCAAAATAGCCTTTCATATTTTATTCCAAACCAGAAACACAAAACCAAAATCAACCATCAGTTCATCTCATTCCAACCATGGCCCTAGGCCCAAACAATCCAACAACAACCAATCACCACAATCCAACAGAGTCCCAGTTGCAAACACAGATAGGAAGTTCAAGCACAAACAGACAGTTACAGCAAGTAGAACAATTCGCAGTTAATCACATAGGCAAACCAAGTACAATATGCACACCCAAACAATGTCACATAGATGCATATGATGCATGCCTGTCCCTAGTGGTTGATGATATCATCTGTCGGTTATAGAGCCAACCCGACAAGTCCTGGTAGCTAACCATTGGACTGTCCCTCTGTCGTGTCTCCCCAACTCGAGTTATACTCAATATAAACTTGATCATAATCATGATCTATATCCATCACCCTCACTGGTGAATATTTATGGGGGTGAGCTCATCCAGAAATTTCACAGTGCCCGGCCACCCTGACGGCATAGGGTCAAAAGAGCTTCGAGTCTCAACTTGGAGCACGTGGTGGCTAGCCACTGCTTTCTCCCAGGGAAACTCTTATCTCCGATAGTGGAAGTGCAACATCACAACTTATCAATATCTCAGCATAAATGCTTTCATTCTCAATCATGGATCAACATCCATCTTAGCCATCTGGGTCACGGTTCAATCCAGAACCAGCCAATATTGATAATCACACACAGCCATTCCGGCTCACGGTTCAATCCAGAACCAGCCCATAATAAAACAGCACTTCCACCATTCAAAATCATCAAATTCATGAAATCGACAGTTAAGCCATAAATCATTTTCTCAATTCATTTCACTTTGAAATCAAGTTTCAACTCTTTTTAGCCTTAGCTTTAAAGATCTCATTTCTCAAATCATCTCAGGCTTATAAGCCACTTTTACTCAAGATGAATTCCCCTTTTTAAAACAATGCCACTCTTGGCATCCTCTTTCCAAAACGTCCATAATCATGGCAAGTTAAAAATCTCTTTGAGATATTCAAAATCACCCATCCAACAATGGGATTTTATAACAGAGTTTCTCGGCAGAGTCCTAAGTCTTTAGGGGAGAATAACATAACTCATTTCGCCAAATTCATTTAAAATCATTAAAACATTGGCTTTCCGATTTGAGTAATAAAATAGGGTCTAAGCCCAACCGAGTCACGTAATCATTTACTTCTTTCAAAGCCGTTTCCTTTACTTAGGCAAAACCAACTTCAACCCCCATGATAAATTCTAAAGCGTTTCGACTATTCAAAATTGCCTTAGTCTTGCATGAATTCAGAATTCAAAGAGTACTTAAAACCTTTCTCAAAACATTTCAAAATGAAACTTGTCAATACACATTCAAGTACTTTCAAAATCATTAAAATCTCTTTAATTGAAACCCCCAAGTCAAATTCAAAGGCATAAACCTTTTTCGCATTCAAACAGCTTTAAAACACAAGTTTCATCTAAATAACTTTCTCCTGCAAGAGATACAATGCCTTTCTTACGAAGCAAGACTAAATCACAATTTTCTCTTTAATAGTTCATTTCAAAAGCATGAATCATCCTTTACTTGATAATTCAAATAAAATAGTAGAAGTCTTTACTCATCATTTTTTCCAAACAACCTTTCAATAAAGACTCGAATTTTATAGAAATTTCGCCAGCACCTCCCCTAAAACTTGGACTTTGCCACCCGGTTCGGGTCCCAACAAAACAGTCTACAATCCTTTTCAACAGCCCAAAATCCAAAAATCAGTTCAAGACAGGCCAAAATCCAACAGTCATCTCAATTCCATATTTCAAGAAAATCGTTTCAAAAATCAAATCATTATCCACCAAATAAACTCATTTCTAAAGTTTCAAAGAAACAGTTCGGTAACAATCATTCATTAAAACCAGATCATTTAAAGCAGGCCAGGCTGAATTCAAGAGTGTATTCTATTTTTCACATTCTCAAGAAAATCCATTCAACTCAAATCAATTTCCAACGGATTAAACTCAATTTTAAAGCTTTAAAAGAATCAACTTTAAAAGCATTTTCGTTTCACAAAACCACACAACAGTCCAGTCAAACAAACACCCATAATCATACAAAATAACCAAACAATACATAGGACTAATACAATCACCAAATACACATCCTCACATCAGTACCCATATGTAATAATTCCAATAATAATTCCATAACCCAAACGCCTTGCCGAGTCCTTTCCGCCTCAACTCGAACTGACGGCAACCAAAACCTCAGCTCCCAGCCACTTCCGCAATAACCAAAGCAACACTAATCGTAACATAATAATCAGGACTCGATCCCACGTTACCAAACACAACAGAATACTAACGCGAGATTGTTCGAAACATAATTTCTTACCGAAATAACACAATGAGGCAGCTGCGATTTCGAACCGGCCCAGCAACAGCTTCGGTGGCGGCCAGAAGCTCCGGTGGATCAACTATAAAACACCGCGCAGCATCAAAATATTTTCAAAACCCAAAATGACAGAAACCACAAATTTAACACCCTTACCGCAAAGCCGGAACTCGCAAAAATCACTGAACATAGAAGCTCTATGCGGCATCAGCTAAACAGCAGCCCCGGTGATGCTATTCCAGTGAGTTTCCTTACTTTGGCAGTGACACGGCGACTCAGAATTAGCATAGCCGCACACAATCATCAACGGCGACTCGGTTAGCAGCCACCATAGCACCCTGGCCTCAGCGGCGGCTTCCAAGGGCAACGGCGGCTGCAGGGGAATTCCGGCGGCATGAACCCCTTTTCTGATGCGGCAGCTCAATGGCAGATCGGTTTCTCCCTCGCGTTCTGTTCTTCTCACACTGCTCTCTCCTTGCCGGCGACAGTGACGGAGGCAATCCCCAGCAGCGGAGGCAGCAAGGCCGACTCAACTGCAGCAGAGCGCGACACACCTCTCCTCTGATCTCTTGCTCCCTCACTAGCCACGGTTCACGGCGGCGATAGCAGCGCCGTTGGAAGACGTGGAAGCAGCGGCGACAGCAGCGCCGTTCTCCACTCCCACGCGTGCGCTCTCGGCTCGTGGGTCACCAAGGACAGTGACGACGGTGCAACCTCAGGTAACGGCGGCACTTCCCTCCGCGGACCCTCTCTCTCTCTCTTCGGTGTACAACGGTGCAGAACGCGGCTGCACAGCGCGACGGCGATGGCGAGACCCTGCGGCTCCGATGCGCCACTTCTCTTCTCCTTCCCCCTGTCGCACAATGTTCTCTCCTCTCTTCGTTCCCTTCTTTTCTTTCACAGAGTGCTTGTGTCTCTGATAGGGAGTGGCGGCTGCAGCTAGGGTTGGCTTTTGGAAGCAAAAATGTGAACTCAATTAGGGTTAAGGGCATTTTTTGTAATTTCACTCAAAAATAGGGATAATATAGTAATTGAAACCCAAATTAAATCCAACACTAATTGTATATAGAAAATACTATTTGCTCCTCATTTTTACAAATTATTTTCAATAAAATGTCCCATCCAAATAATTAGAAATAATATACTTAGATTCTTTATTTTCCAAAATAACAATATTTAAAATATTAATTACTTAGTCCAAATCATATAAAATTCTTATTATTTCACAACTACCAACTTTATAATTTAAATATAGAAAATAATCCAATAATTATAAAATTGGACAATAATCAGAACTTATCTCAAGTTCAATAAATCAAAACTTGCCTTAATTATCCTTAATAAAATAATCTCTAAAATTAAGGCTATAAATAACTATATGATTGAGACTTGATCATAATAAGACTTTTCAAAAGTTCTGGGTCTTACAAATACCATGATGAGATAAGTGAACATTACCATTTTCCATGGTGAAAAGCCTTTAGTAGGGATATTTTTGTTTTTCCAGCCCCTAGGTATCTTCCTTTTAGGGCCTTCCTTCTTCGTGGATAGTGTACATCGAACACCAAACTTATGTTTGGGCTTAGGAGTGATTGAATTGGTTTCATCTAAGGGAGGAGGCTTCGATGCTGAATCCTTTATGCAAGTGCCTCCCTTGTCAGGGGGTAATGGAGGGTCAAGAATCTTGAACACCATCCAGTCCTTATGCAAGGTAATCCTTGTTTCTTCTGTCTCTTGGATTCCCAGTTTCTTCATCACAGATGAAGGTATCAGATTTAAACTTAAGCTGAGATTATACAGGGCTTTGTCAAAAGTGAGCTTTCCAGTAGTCCATAGGATCTAAAAGCTCTCTGGATTTGGCATCTTCCTAGGTAGCTCATTCTGAATTAGGATATTGCACTACTCAGTAAGTATCCTTATTTGAACTCTTCTTAGGTCCTTCTTTTAAAAAAGAATGTCTTTTAGACAGGCCGGATAGGGGGTCTTTTTTTTCAATACCCTTGTAACAGAGATATTGACTTGCAGCTCCTTAAGAGCTACTGGGAAATGAGCCAACTGCTCATTTGCCAGTTCTTTCTGCATGCCAAGGAAAGATAGCTGTTGAGGCTCTTTTACCTCTATAAAGGGGTGCTCTGTGGTAATCACAGGCTACTCTTGCACACCCAGAGAAGATTCAACTCGAGGTTCCTTCTCCTCTATAGGGACATGTGATGAATCCATATTTTACGATATATTTTGGTTTGATTTGAGTGGATTTCATCACATAAACCCACATTTATTCACCTAAATAGCATGCTTTTGAGATTTCTTCCTAAATTGTGCTTGAAAGTGAAAACATGCTCTTTTGTATTTAATTTAGTCAATTTTATTCATTTTAATCCCATTTGGTGCCTTGATGTATTTGTTAAGTGATTTCAGGTTTCCAAGGCAAGTTTGGGTTGAAGAAGTGAGGAAACGAGCAAGCAAAAGGGAAGAATTCAAGAAATGAAGGATTTGGAAAGCTGCCAGCCCTGACCTCTCTGTACTAAATTGGTCATAACTTGAGCTACAAAGGTCCAAATGTGGCGGTTTTAGCAGCACTGGAAAGCTAACGTCCGGGGCTTCAAAATGATATGCAATTTGCCATAATGGACATAAGTTTAAGTGTGTGTACGCACAGGTACTTGTGTGTATGCACAGGTACTTGTGCGTACGCACAAGTCAGGATTCAGCATGTGTGCGGACGCACACATCTGTGCATCCGCACAGGTCCCTGCACGTGACCTCATTAATGGCAACTCGCTGGCAGCAATTTCTGGGCCTCCAAAACCCAATCCAACTCATTTTTTGAAGCTATTTAAGGCTAAAATGAAGAGGAATGAAGGGGGACAATTAGGTTTAGCTTTTATCATGTTTTAGTGTAGTTTTCTAGAGAGAGAAGCTCCCCCCTCTCTCTAGAATTAGGGTTCTTTAGTTTAATTTCTTGTAATTTCTACTTTTAATTCTTGTTTTCATTTACTTTTCCTTGTAATTTATTGTCTTTGCATCTTTGTTCTTCTTCATTTCTCTTGTTATTTACCTTTATCTTCTCCATCTCTTTTGTTATTTTCTCTTTTAAGTCAATTTTCATGTTTATGGATACTTTGTTAATTTTACTTTCAATTAATGAAATTTATGTTTTATGCTCATTTAATGCTTTCTTTACTTGTTATTTTCATTTTCTTGCTTTTGGTAGTTAGAGTTTATTTTTAATGCAATTTAATGTTATTTTATTTTCATGCACACCAAGTGTTTGATAAAATGCTTGGGTTAGTTTTCACTTAGTTTTTCTTCACTCTTGGCTTGAAATTATTGGTTTTGGTGATTCTTGAGTCATTGATGTCCATTATTGTTTGATATATTAGAGCAGTTAGCTGATTTGGTCTCTATGTGACCCATTAGTGTTGACATAGGACTTACAGATTGGAATCAACTATGCCCATTTGACTTATCCTCGATGTAAGGTTGACTAAGTAGGATTAACTCTTCATAATCATCATGTGTTTGTGGTCAATGCCTAGGATAGGTGATCTTAGCTCTC
The DNA here is from genome assembly GCF_000817695.3 of Arachis duranensis. Classification (NCBI taxonomy): domain Eukaryota; kingdom Viridiplantae; phylum Streptophyta; class Magnoliopsida; order Fabales; family Fabaceae; genus Arachis; species Arachis duranensis. Next base: position 49,000,010 of record NC_029775.3, on the reverse strand, counting down.
AATCACTTACCAAGAGGTTTCTTGCATTTTAATTTTCCTTGATTTGACTTTTATTTGCTTTCATTTACATTCTTGCATGCTAAGTTACTTTCTTCCTCTTTCCTTTCCTTGTATTTTATTGCTTTTAACTTTTATTGCTTTGATGTTTAAATTCTTGCATGTTTAGTTTTCACGCTCTTGGTTGAGAAATTGGGTGTTTGGGTGGAATTGAGTTGTGGATGTCCATTCTGCATTGTGTGAGGATAGTTAATTGATTTGGTTTCCATTGACGTTAGTCTTTCACTAAGTAATTAGTGAGTTGACTAGGACTTATGGATTGAGATCAATTACACCCTTTTGACTAACTCTCAAAGAGGATTGACTAATTTAGATTAATTCCACACAATTGCCATGTTTGTGGTCCATAACTAGGATAGGAATCCTAAACTCCCCAATCCTTGCCAAGAGTTACCATTTACATTTCTTGCATGTTTATTTAATTCCTTGCTATTTATATTTCTTTCTCTCTTTGCTATCATCCCAATTCCCCATTTCATCCCATAGCCAATAATTGCACGCTTCATTGCAACTCCTAGGGAGAACGATCCGAGGTTGAAGTACTCTCGATCTCGGTTAATTAGAAATTGTAAACATTTAATGTGGGAATTAATTGTTGGTTTAGGCTATACTTTTAATGATGGAATTCTACTTTGTGAAAATCTAGATCGATGATAAATTCCTATTCATCAGCGTGCTCAATAGCATTCTCAGGATCTTTCTGGTCCATGATTACCTTAAGTCCCTCAGTAGCATGCTCCTGAGGTTCGGCCTCCTTGGTGGGACTGCCCAACACCAAACTTAAGTTTGATGTCTGGGGAAACTGTATGAGTTTTCACCAGGAGAGGAGGCTCCAGTATTGTACTCTGCATGGAAGTACCTCCTTTATCAGGGGGTAATGGAGGTTGAAGGACCTTGATAACCATGTAATCCTTCTGTAACCTCATCACTAATTTGCCTCTCTCAGTATCATAGAGGTTTTTTCCAATAAATAGAGACCATTGCTCCACAACCTCAACAAAAGGAATATTGATTTACATATTTTCAGAGCCTTCCAAGGATTGTGAGCATTGCTCTTTCTTGGTATCCTTTTCGGGTATCTGAGGGTGTGGTACTTCAGGCTTTCTTCCCATAAGAGGGACGTGCAACAATGTGCTCCCAGCCTCTTCTTGAGTCTCTTCTTCATTTAGTTCCTCATCAGTGTGTACCATCTTAGGCTCGACCTCCTTGGTACTAATGAGGGCCAGACACTCTTCTCTTGGATTTACTTTTGTGTTCTTGAGAAGAGTGTTAGGGTGTCTCTGCAGTTTCTGAGAAAGATTCTCTGAATGACTACATTGCACTCCTTAGTAAGAGCTACTATCTCTACTTCCCTCCAATCCCTCTTGTTGTTCAGTATTTCCTTCATGAACTTAGCATATGAAGGAATCTGTTCAAGAGCCTCTGCAAAGGGAATTTTAATCCCTAGCTTCTTAAAAGCTTCTAAGAATTTGGCAAATTGCCTATCCTTTTTTGCTTTCTGAAGCCTTTGAGGGTATGGTAACTTGGCCTTGTACTCAAAGACCATGAGTGGTGCAAGGTGAGTGTCCATAGTGCCTAAAGAAGGATCATCAACCTGCTTAGGAGAGGTGCTCCCAGCACTTACAGGTGTCTGGTCTTCCTTGGGTAGCATTCAATGCCTGGGCTACCCCCTTCCTAGCGTTCAACGCCAGGAACACTATTTCCTTTTTGGGTGTTCAACGCCCTTGTTGGTGTCCCCCAATGGGGCGTTCAACGCCAGGGATGGACACCCCTTCTTGGCGTTGAATGCCGATGACATTCCTCTTTGGTCATTCAATGCCCTCAGAGACGTCTTGGACATCAGTCTGGTGTTTCTCTGTTAGCTTTATTTCCTTTGATCTCTTACTGTACTGAGGTTGGGTGTTTAAGGATTTTTCACTCCTCAGTTGAATAGCCTGCCATTCCTCTGTTATCTGCTTAGATAACTGCTGCCTTGTTTGACTCAGGTGGGCTTCTACATTCCTGTTAGAAACTTGAGTTTCTCACAAAGCCTCTTGCAATTCCAGTAGTTGTTGGGCAAGGGCATGCAGTTGCTGAGTCAGTGGGCCATCCTGTTCTGGAGGGTTAGGTTCAGTAGATACTGCCTTAACCTCTCCTTTCATATAAGTCTTAGCAGATGAATACATATGCTGATTAGTGGTAACTGTCTCAATAATCTCATGAGCCTCTTCAATGGTCTTTCTCATATGTATGAAACCACCAGCAGAGTGGTCCAGAGATATTTTATCCATGTCTAAAAGTCCATAGTAGAAGATGTCTAACTGTATTCATCCTGAAAATATTTCAGTGGGACATTTTCTTAACATCCTTCTATACCTCTCCCATGCATCATAAAGAGATTCACTATCTCCTTGCTTGAAGCCTTGGATGTCCAGTCTCAATTGGGTTCATCTTTCTTGGAGGAAAGTATTGATTTAAGAACTTGTCTACTAACTATTTCCAAGTTTTCAAGCTAGCTTTGGGCTGATTTTCCAACCACCTCTTTGCTTGGTCCTTTACAACAAAAAGAAAAAGTAATAGTATGTAGACATCTTGGTCTACTCCCTCATTATATACTATGTCAGTAATCTTTAAAAAATCTGCCAGGAACTCAGTAGGTTCTTCCTGTGAAAGTCCATAATACTAGCAGTTTTGCTGCACTAAGTTAATGAGTTGAGGGTTTAGTTCAAAGTTACTTGCTCTGATGTGAGGTGTGCTAATACTTCTTCCAGAGAATTGAAGATTCAGAACATACAGCAGAAGAATTACACAGAAAAAGCTGGGCGTTCAAAACGCAAAGTGAAGAAGGAAAAAGCTGGGCGTTTAATGCCCAAAAGGGTAGCATTTTGGGCGTTAAACGCCAGAATGGATACCATTCTGGGCATTTAACGCCAGGATGGCACAAGAGGGAAGATTCTGTTTTTCATGCAAATTTTTTTTAAGTTTTCATAAATTTTCAAAATCAAATCTTTTTCAAATCATATCTTTTCAATCATATATTTTCAAAATCAATTTCTTTCCATTTTCAAAAATACTTGCTAACAATTAATGATTTGATTCAACATTTTAAGTATGTTGCCTTTTCTGTTGAGAAAGGTTTAATGTTTGAATCATATATTTTCTTGTTAGCCAAGTCATTAATTTTAAAAATCAAATCTTTTTAAATTGTTTTTCAATCATATCTTTTTAATCACATGTTTTTTTCAAAATAGTTATCAATCATATCTTTTTTATTTCTAATTTCAGAATCTTTTTCGAAAATTATTTTATTTCTTTCCAAACTTTAATTTTTGAAAATCATTCCTCAATTTTTCAAAATTTCTTCAAAATCTTTTAATTAATTCTTCCCCTCTTCTCACATCCTTCCATTTATGGACTAACACTCCTCCTCAATGCACAATTCGAACTCTATCTCTCTTGATAAGTTCGAATTCTTCTACCCCCTCCTTCTATTCTTCTTTTCCTCTGATACCTCAAAGAATCTCTATAGTGTGACATAGAGGATTCCATATTTTCTTGTTCTCTTCTCTTTCATATGAGCAGGAACAAAGACAAAAGCATTCTTATTGAGGCTGACCCTGAACCTGAAAGGACCTTGAAGCGAAAGCTAAGAGAAGCTAAAGCACTACTCTCTGTAGGGGACTTAACAGAAATCTTCAAAGAAAAAGAAAACATGGCAGCCGAAAATAACAACAATGCCAACAATGCAAGGAAGGTGCTGGGTGACTTTACTGCACCTACTCCCGACTTCTATGGGAGAAGCATCTCTATCCCTG
>NC_029775.3:48992910-48995213 GCF_000817695.3 Arachis duranensis | reverse complement strand
TAACATGGCCAAAATTGGAGAGGAGAAAGAGGCAGTGAGCGCCACTGAAGAAGACCTCAATGGACGTCCACTGGCCTCCAATGAGTTCCCTAATGAGGAACCATGGGAATCTGAGGCTCACACTGAGACCATAGAGGTTCCATTGAATTTACTTCTGCCATTCATGAGCTCTGATGAGTATTCTTCCTCTGAAGAGGACGAAGATGTCACTGAAGAGCAAGTTGCTAAGTAGCTTGGAGCAATCATGAAAATGACAAGTTATTTGGTAATGAGACTTGGGAAGATGAACCTCCTTTGCTCACTAAAGAACTGGATGACTTGACTAGGCAGAGATTACCTCAAAAGAGACAGGATCCTGGAAAGTTCTCAATACCTTGTACCATAGGCACCATGACCTTTGAGAAGGCCCTATGTGACCTAGGGTCAAGCATAAACCTTATGCCTCTCTCTGTAATAAAGAAGTTAGGGATCTTTGAGGTGCAAGCTGCAAGAATATCACTAGAGATGACAGACAATTCAAGAAAACAGGCTTATGGACTTGTAGAGGATGTTCTGGTAAAGATTGAAGACCATTACATCCCTGCTGATTTCATAGTCCTAGAGACTGGAAAGTGCATGGATGAATCCATCATCCTTGGCAGACCCTTCCTAGCAACAGCAAAGGCTGTGATTGATGTTGATAGAGGAGAATTGATCATTCAAGTGAATGAAGAATCCTTTATGTTTAAAGCTCAAGGATATCCCTCTGTAACCATGGAGAGGAAGCATGAAGAGCTTCTCTCAAAACAGAGTCAAACAGAGCCCCCACAGTCAAACTCTAAGTTTGGTGTTGGGAGGTCCCAACATTGCTCTGAGTATCTGTGAGGCTCCATGAGAGCCCACTGTCAAGCTACTGACATTAAAGAAGTGCTTGTTGGGAGGCAACCCAATGCTATATTTATCTATTTTGCATTGTTATTTTATGTTTTCTATAGGTTGATGATCATGGGAAGTCACAAAATCAATTGAAAAAGTAAAAACAGAATGAAAAACAGAAAGAAAAATAGCACACCCTGGAGGAAAATTTGCTGGCGTTTAAACGCCAGTGAAGATAGCAAAATGGGCGTTTATCGCCCAGTCTGGCACCATTTTGGGCGTTTAACGCCAGAAAGGGGCACCAGACTGGCGTTTAACGCCAGGAATGGGCAAGAAGCTGGCGTTAAACGCCAGAAATGGGCACCAGCCCGGCGTTTAACGCCAGGATTGGCAGAAGGAGCATTTTAGCTCGCCACTTGGTGCAGGGATGAATTATCCTTGACACCTCAGGATCTGTGGACCCCACAGGATCCCCACCTACCCCACCACTCTCTCCCTTCTTCACCCATTCACCAATCACCTCAACACCTCTTTCCCAAAAACCCCTCACCTATCAAATTCCACCATTCTCTTCACCACTCACAAAACCCCACCTACCTTACCATTCAAATTCAAACCACTTTCCCTCCCAAACCCACCCATATTGGCCGAACCCTACCCCTCTTTCCATCCCTATATAAACCCATCTTCACTACTTCATTTTCACATAACCTACACACTACTTCTCCCCCTTAGCCGACAAACAAAGCCACCTCTATCTCCTCTATTTCTTCTTCTTCTACTCTCTTTTTTCTTCTTTTGCTCGAGGACGAGCAAACCTTCTAAGTTTGGTGTGGTAAAAGCATTTCTTTTTGTTTTCCTATAACCTTTTATGGAACCTAAGGCCAGAGAAACCTCTAGAAAGAGGAAAGGGAAGGCAAAAGCTTTCACCTCCGAGTCATGGGAGATGGAGAGATTCATCTCAAGGGTGTATCAAGACCACTTCTATGAAGTTGTGGCCATGAAGAAGGTGATCCCCGAGGTCCCTTTCAAACTCAGAAAGAGTGAATATCCGGAGATCCGGCATGAGATCCAAAGAAGAGGTTGGGAAGTTCTTACCAACCCCATTCAACAAGTCGAAATCTTAATGGTTCAAGAGTTCTATGCCAATGCATGGATCACCAAGAACCATGATCAAAGTGTGAACCTGACCTAAAGAATTGGCTTACAATGGTTCGGGGGAGATGCTTAGATTTTAGTCCGGAAAATGTAAGGTTGGCATTCAACTTGCCCATGATGCAAGGAGTTGAACACCCCTACACTAGAAGGGTCAACTTTGATCAAAGGTTGGACCAAGTCTTCATAGACATTTGTGAAGAGGGCGCTCAATGGAAGAGAGATTCAAGAGGGAAGCCAGTTCAACTGAGAAGGCATGACCTCAAGCCCATGGCTAGGGGATGGTTGGAGTT
>NC_029775.3:48956073-48991887 GCF_000817695.3 Arachis duranensis | reverse complement strand
AGTAGTTGTGTTCAAGAATCATCATACTTAACTAGGAGAATCAATAACACTATCTGGATTCTGAGTTCCTATAGAAGCCAATCATTCTGAATTTCAAAGGATAGAGTGAGATGCCAAAACTGTTCAGAGGCAAAGAGCTAAAAGCCCCGCTCATCTAATTAATACTGATCTTCATAGATGTTTTTGGAATTCATTGCATATTCTCTTCTTTTTATCTTATTTGATTTTCAGTTGCTTGGGGACAAGCAACAATTTAAGTTTGGTGTTGTGATGAGCGGATTATTTATACGCTTTTTGGCATTGTTTTTAGTATGTTTTAGTTAGTTTTTATTATATTTTTATTAGTTTTTATTTGAAATTCACTTTTCTGGACTTTACTATGAGTTTGTGTGTTTTCTATGATTTCAGGTATTTTCTGGCTGAAATTGAGGGACCTGAGCAAAAATCTGATTCAGAGGCTAAAAAGGACTGCAGATGCTGTTGGATTCTGACCTCCCTGCACTCATAGTAGATTTTCTGGAGCTACAAAATCCCAATTGGCGCGCTCTTAATTGCGTTGAAAAGTAGACATCCTGGGCTTTCCAGCAATGTATAATAGTTCATACTTTGCCTGAGATTTGATGGCCCAAACCGGCGTTCCAAATTAGCTCAAGAATTTTGGCGTTTAACACCGGAACTGGCACAAGAATGGGAGTTAAACGCCCAAACTGGCACAAAAGCTGGCGTTTAACTCCAAGAAAAGTCTCTACACATGAAAGCTTCAATTCTCAGCCCAAGCACACACCAAGTGGGCCCGGAAGTGGATTTTTATATCATTTACTCATCTTTGTAAACCCTAAGCTACTAGTTCTCTACAAATAGGACCTTTTGCTATTGTATTAGGAATCTTTTGATCACTTTAGATCTTAGGATCATCTTTGGACGTCTAGTTCTTAGATTATGGGAGGCTGGCCATTTGGCCATGCCTAGCCCTTGTTCTTATGTATTTTCAACGGTGGAGTTTCTACACACCATAGATTAAGGTGTGGAGCTCTGCTATACCTCGAGTATTAATGCAATTACTATTGTTCTTCTATTCAATTCGGCTTATTCTTGTTCTAAGATATCACTTGTTCCTCAACTTGATGAATGTGATGATCCGTGATACTCATCATCATTCTCACCTATGAACGTGTGCCTGAGAACCACCTCCGTTCTACTTTAGATTGAGTGGATATCTCTTGGATCCCTTAATCGGAATCTTTGTGGTATAATCTAGAATTGATGGCGGCATTCAAGAGAATCCGGAAGGTCTAAACCTTGTCTGTAGTATTCTGAGTAGGATTCAAGGATTGAATGACTGTGATGAGCTTCAAACTCGCGATTGTGGGGCGTTAGTGACAGACGCAAAAGAATCATTAGATTTTATTCCGACGTGATCGAGAATCGACAGATGAATAGCCGTGCTGTGACAGAGCGCGTTGAACATTTTCACTAAGAGGACGGGACTGTAGCCATTGACAACGGTGATGCCCAACATACAGCTTGCCATGGAAAGGAGTAAGAAGGATTGGATGAAGACAGTAGGAAAGCAGAGAGACGGAAGGGACAAAGCATCTCCATACGCTTATCTGAAATTCTCACCAATGAATTCCGTTCCAGCTTCTTCTACTTTATAATGTAACGTCTTAAAAAGCAACCTTCGAAACTTGATGTGTTCGATTTACCTCTTCGACTAACTATAATAGTCAAGCTTCAAGTTAATGTCAAAAATTGCCTTCCTCGATACAGGCTTGCTTCCGAGAGCACATGCTTGCTAACTTTCAAATAACTTCCTTTTTAAAAATTAATTATTTTTTACTAAGAGCTTATTTATTTGGGTGAGCTTTAAAGAAAAAGATCTTTTTTCGAGTTATCTTTTTTTAAAAGATCTTATGGAAAAATAAAAGTAATTTTATGTTTGGGTATTTCATACAAAAAGATCTTTTTATTTATCAATTATGTTTGGATATAATAATATAAAAGTATTTATTTATTTATTTATTACATGAAAAATATCTTTTTTTAAGGAAAAAAGATCTTTAAAAAGATGTAAATTATAGCTTCTCAAAAAAGATGTTTTTTATTTTTCTAGTACTATTACTTTTACTACTAGAAATTTGTCAAACACGCTAAAAAATAAAAAAGATATTTTTTATTGAAAAAAGATTTTTTTTATCAAAATAATAGCGCCCAAACAAGCACTAAAATAGAGCAATAAACAAAAGATGAAAAAACAAAAGAATCAATCCCATATTATTTCTGGCATTGCTATCAACAACTAAAATGATTAATATAATATCAATCCACTCCTTGTAGCTCAAAAATAATAAAAAAATTTAGAAGTTAATGTAAAATTTATTTTCGTAAGTTATTTAGAAGTTGTATTTAATTAACATTAGCGGTATTAACTAATTATTTACGTTTAGATGTCAAAAGTAACTATTTATACTATTATTCATTTATTCAATACCTTCACAACTAAAAAATTGCTTAATACAGACAGATTTAGTATTTATTATAGATAGATTTTTGGTTACCGACGAAATTACCGACGAATTTTGTCCCTTTGTAAAAGTTTCGTCAGAAAATATTTACCGACGGATTTTTTCCGTCGAAAAATTACCGACAGATTTTACCAGTTACTTACAAATTTTTCCTCAGTAAATTCTCCCCTCCATTTTCCTAAAATGACGAACTTTCCAACGGATTTTCTGTCGGTAATTATAGACGGATTTTTCGACGGATTTTCCGTCGGTAATTACAGATGAATTTTCCATCGGTAATTACACATAGATTTTTCGACGGATTTTTCGTCAATAATTACAGGCAAATTTTTCGATGGATTTTCCGTCGGTAATTGGCAACAAATTTTTCGATAGATTTTTTGTCTGTAATTTGAACATTAGACAATCATCCCACACTCTAAATACAGACATAAAATCTGTTTGTAAATCCGTCAGTAAGGTAAAATAGCATTTTTAGATGTTTTTTATTACAAAATAAACCTAATTTCATACAAAATAAATATAAATTTAATGAATACAAATTTTCATCTAATTTTCATCTAACTTGTATCCAAACATTCTTAGTATTTCAAAATAACTAATATTTGATATTAGCAATAGAATCAAACATGATGTTTGGTTTTGGCAATGTATCAAGAACAAAGACATTTAGTAATCTCCTTTAAATAGTCCAATATCATTAGTATATATTTCTTACAAGAGATAATCATTTATAAATTTATTTTGATTTGAATTGATTTTGTGACTAAGGCTTCACTTAATTTAATTTTTCTTGCATCCATCTTGTGAGCATGTCTAAGTGCGGCTTCTAGTTGGTCCATAGAAAGAAACAAAACTAGTAGCAGTACGGCATAAGAAGTGTTTTCCCATCAATTCTACCTGTTAACAGGACAAAACAATAAAGCACCATTAACATCTGTAAACAATCATGCAAAATGGATAAATAAATACAATTAACATGAATGAAATTCTACCTTGATCATTCCAAGTGCAAATACAGCCATGTCTCTTTCACTAGCTGCCACTACAAAAAAAAAAAGCCTATAGTCATGGTAAAAAACTGTGACCATAGCTAGTAAAAAGGGTGACCATAGATCTATGGTCACGGTTTTAAACCTATGGTCACTGTTTTTACCGTGGCCTATTCTCTCATGGCCATAGGTCTATGGTTGATGTGTGGAAAATGATCCAACACAAAACTCACCGGCAAGTGTACCGAGTCGTATCAAGTAATAATATCTCACATGAGTGAGGTCGATCCCACATGGAATGAAGGATTGAGCAATTTTAGTTTAGTGGTTGATTTAGTCAAGCAAACAAGAGTTGATTTGAGTGATTTGTATCTGACAGAAGCTAAATTGCATGAAATGTAAAGGGAGAGGGAAGAATTGCAGTAAATTAAAGAGCTAAGAAAGTAAAAGTGCTGAATCTTAAAGAACAGGTAAAGTAAATGACAGAAACTTAGAGTGCAAGAAATGTAAATTGCAGAAGCTTAGAGTGCAAGAAATGTAAATTGCTTGAATATTAAAGAGCTCAGGGAGCTGGGAGTGCATAATTTAAACAAGGAAAAGTAAATTGCAATTAACAGAAGAATAAAAGATGACTTAAATTGAAACGGATCTCAGACAGGAAAGTAAAATTGCTTGAAGAAGCATATAGTAGATGAATGAAACAAAAATTGCATATCTCAGGGGTCAAGAGACTAGAAAACAAGTCTAAATCTCACTACCTTCTTTGATCCAATCAGAGAACAATTGCAAAAGAATTAAAGATGAAATTCAGTAGAGAAAAGTAGATCAAAACACAAATCCTTGAATTATGCAGTAAAATGAACAAAGAGATCTCAAGGTGAGATTGAAACAGAATTTCTTCAATTCTCAACACCCAAGACTCAAACAAAGTGTGCAGAAAAGAAAAGAAGTAAACCCAGAGGAAGAGAACTCAATTCTCCTTCCCAATTCAAAGCTAAAGTTCAAAGAAAATGAAAATTCAAAAGTAAACTCCAAAATGAAAAAGTCTAAAAATGATCAAAAGAAAAAGTAAAAAAAAAAAGTAAAAAAAGGGTCCTCTCTAAATCTAACTAACATCTATTTATACACTTCCTATTTCGGATTTCAAAATTTGGGTGGGCTTCTAAATTTGGTGAAAAATTGAATTAAAATGAATTTTTATTGAATTTCCTAGCCCATGGGTGGTGCTCCCAGGGCTAGGCTCGGTTCCTTGCAAGAGTGAAGCTTTGGTGCTCTTTGCCTTGTCTCCATTTGTTGCGTGCATTCCTTCTTGTGACAAGGGTGTAACGCTCAGCTCTTGACAAGAGCTAAGCTTGTTCCTTGTCTTTAGTGAGGGCCACGGTTCGAGTCCTTGGGAGAGCATGTGCTTCCCATTTTTCTTGGCACATGAGTAGCGCCTAATGCCTTGCTTCCTTGAGGTACTTAGTTCGAATCCCAGGGAGTGCAAACAAGCCAATTTTGGCTTGTTTTTCTTGCAAATTAGTGCTGCACCCTTCCCCCTTGACCTTGGGTTTGAATCTCATGGCATGCACTAGCAAATTATTTTTCCTTGATTTTTCTTGAGAAGCTCCTGATAAAGCTCTTGGCAAGAGCTGAGCTTTGAAACTTTGCCTTGCTCCCTCCTTGCTTGTAGTGCTTGGTTCTCATGGAGAGCGGAGCTTTCCCTTGCTTGGCCTTTGGCCTTGGAGTAGCGCTCCTTGTGAGAGCTCTAGGCTCTTGGCAAGAGCTTTAGGCTCTTGCTCCTTGTTGTGCCATGCTTCTTCCCTCCTTTGGCTACACTTTTTGTTTCCTTTGAGCACGCTCCTTAGGCCATGCTTTTCTTATCTTTTTTCTTTTCTTCACCTACAAGTAATCAAAACAACCTATCAAAATATCACTAAATTCACAAGGCTTAATTCATTCAAAAACCAACTAATTATAGCTTAAACCTCATGATTTTGTGTCAAATAAAGGATGGTTGATTGATTCTACAAAACCATGCAATTCCACTCCAAATTACTTACTTACAATGCAAGAAAGTGCATAAAACCAAATGAAACAAGTGAAAAATGCTTGTAAAGCTAGCATATGATGACTTGTCATCACAATACCAAACTTAAGCCTTGCTTGTCCCCAAGCAAGCATCAAACATAAGAGGAAATGAAATAAAACAGAGAAGTGTGCATATCCTTATAGAGCATATAGTTGAACTTGGTTCATGGGATTTTATGCAGACAATGATAGCTCATTTATTGCTTGCTGTTAAATAAGAGATGTTTCCTCAAAGGTTCACTAAGTTTGCTGCTATAAGGCTTTACTTTTTGTTTGTTCCCTTGCTAATTTTTCCTTCTTTGTTTTGCTTAAAGAGCTTATTATTCATTGAAGGCTTGGTGGCAAATGTTGCAGCAGCCTTTGGCTTAGTTTTGCTCAACAATCCTTCACCACAGACACGTGGCTCACCTTTTCTTCCTAGGATCATTGATGCCCAGCATCTCTTTGGATAACTAAGTGTTTTGTAGCTAGGTTGCTCTTTATTGTGGACTTTCAGTTGGCAATCCCAAATTAGTTGATCTAAGTGGCCAAGTTTTGAAATACTCATCAGAACTTACTTGTCCAAGCATGTCCTAGTATAAAAACACCACAGGCATGTGTCCTAGGGTCCAAGCTATTGGTGTCTAGCCTTATTGTTTGTTCCTTTGCCACTTTTTGGCTTTTCTCTTTTATTTTTCTTTTTTTTTGATTCATTCTCAAGGGATCTTTAATTATGTAATTTATAACAGCAAGCTAGTTCATTTTTCACAGAACATATCATTATGCAGCATTTATTTCATAAGCCATGCATTAAATCAACAAATACCACCACTAACTTTCATTCTAACTTTTGCAACATTGGATATTTACTTCCTAATTCAAACATTCCTCTTTTATTCAATCAGAATGGAAACAAAACAAGATTCAAGATAATGAAGGATGACAATTATTATGCAGATTACTTATTCTAGGTAGCATTTTCACTTACAACTAAATGAACACTTTAGCAAGTCATATATGGATTCCCAATTTAAAGTACTTCTCAACAACAAGGATTAAGTGCAGACACAACCTTTTGGGTTGTAACTTTTCATTCTTCCTCCTGTTGTGTCCCTTTTGAGTCATAATGCAGACTGTCTCCAAATGTTGGCTTCTTTCCTGCATAATCCTCAAAAGTGGCTTGCTTCTCAAGCCCTTAAATAACTGGTTAGTGTGCAAGAATTGATTGTGGGCTCTTGAACTTACTTTGGTTTGTGAACACCAAACTTATTCCATTGCCATTATTTCTTATGCATCCAGTTAACTATACGTGAAATCCTTTTATCTTTGCTAAAGGTTATAAATCTGAAAACTAGAAAAACAGACACTTGGTTAAGTAGTTCCTCTGGTTGCTTGGAGCTAGTAATTTTTTATGCAAAAGTGAGAATGTGGTTTTAAATGAGATTTTTGGTGGAACACCAAACTTAGGATCCTTCATCCTTCCTTAAATTGTTTTGGTGTGCAACACCAAACTTAGCTCTTTGCAATACATACAAAACTACTCAACCTTTTTATTGAAAGAGCTATGAAAAGAAAACTACCTCAGGTTGGGTTGCCTCCCAACAAGCGCTTTTTTAATGTCACTAGCTTGACATCCTTCATTCTTTGATCATGGAGGCTGAAAATCATAGTGCCTCAGCTTTTCTCCTCTTACTGTGAACTTCCTTCCAGTCTCCTCTTTGATGACCTCTAGGTGTTCAAGTGAAAGGACCCGGTTCACAGTGTAGTATTCAGATAATTGTGGAGACACCTTCATTGGTTGGGTGTTTAACACTACTTTATCCCCTGGTGAAAAGCCTTCAGTAGGGATCTTCTTGTTTCTCCACCCTCTTGGCTTCTTCTTCTTTTCTTTCTCAAAAGTTGCTCCATGCCTTGGTGGCTCTTTATCTGGGATGTTGAATCTCTCATCTGGGGGTTTTGGATCTAGTTTCTCCTTGGTTTCTTTAGTTTGTTGCACCATTTCTACTGCTTTCAAGCATGGATTTAGAAGTCTTGGAGTTAACTCATTGACTGCCTCCTTCAAACTTTGATCTCTGGCCTTATCCTTCATAAAATCTTCTTCTTGAATGGGCTCATTCAAGGTTTTAAAAACATGGAATGCTAGATGCTCATCATGCACTCTCAGCAACAATTTTCCTTTTTCAACATCTATCAATGCTCTACTCTTAGCTAGGAAAGGCCTCCCCAGGATGATGGGAGTGTTAGGGTCCTCTTCTATATCTGAGATAATAAAGCCAGTAGGGAGAAAGAATTTTCTCACTTTTACCAACACATTCTCCACAACTCCCAATACTTGCTTAGTGAATTTGTCAGCCATTTGGAGAACTATTCGTGTGGACTTCAACTAAGAAATTCGAAGTTTCCTCATTAGAGACAAAGGTATCAAATTTATGCTTGCACCGAGGTCACAGAATGACTTCTCAATTGTTATGTTTCCTATGGAGCAAGGTATGTAAAAACTCCCAGGTTCATCTTTCTTCTCTGGCAACTCTCTTTGGAGAATAGCACTACATTCCTTTGTCAACTCAACAATTTGTCCTTCTTTTAGGAACTTTTTCTTTGTCAACACTTCCTTCATAAATTTGGCATACAATGGCATCTGTTCAAGTGCTTCTAAGAAAGGAATATTGATACTGAGTGTCTTGAATATGTCCAGGAATTTTGAGTATTGCTTATCCTTGTTTTCTTTTTTGAACCTCTGAGGGTATGGATGTTTGGGGACATATGGCCTCACCCCTTCCTTCTTCTCTTGTAGCTGTGGTTCAAGGATGTTCTTGTCTCCCTTTGAGATTTGTGCCTTCTTGGTTGTCTGATCCTCTTCACTTTTCCCTTCTATCTCTGCTTGTGAAACTTCTCTGTTGTGTTTTTCTTGATTGATGGCTTCCTTCTTCATAGTCTTCTTACTTTCCACTGTGATTACCTTGCATTCCTCCCACTTTGTAGCTTTTCCTTTGTCCCTTGGGTGTTCTTCAGTGACATTGGAGAAGGTATTCGCTCTCCTCTCACCCATTTCTAAAATTTGCTTAGCCATTTGCCGCATATGTCTCTCAAGGTTTCTGATTGAGGCTTCTTGGTTTTTGAATGCCAGGGCCTGATCTTTCCTTGCAGCTTCCTGATCTTGTCTTGCCATCTCTTGATTTTTCATGAGTTTCTCCATCATTATTTCTAGACTTGAGATTCTTTGAGAGTCTGGATTTGGTTGTGGTTGTGTGAAATGAGATGGTTGTTACTGGAAGTTGTTTGAATTAATTGTGGGGGTACTTTGAGGGTGGGATATGGATGTGAAAAAGTTATTCTGGTATTTTTGTGAGTTATTATGGGGTTGGTGGGATGTATTTTGTGGGTTTTTGAATTGGTTAGTATTAATGGATGAATGGCTTTGGTTGTTTGTGTTGCTAATGCTGCTATAGTTGAAGTCCCTTTGTCCTTGATTCTGGTGCTCACCCCACCTTGAATTAGAATGAGTCTTCCAGGGTGTCTTGTGTGCATCACCATGAAAATTGTGTTGAAATGAACTTGAAGTGTTATTCATGCATTGCACCTACTCAGGGCTTTGTTGCTCATAATTGAATGTCCCAAAACTTTCTTCAGATTGATTCTACCCATGTGAAGTTTGAGATTGGCTTTGTGTATTCACTGCAACAAGTTGTAGTCCATCAATTCTCTTAGGTATTTGCTCAAGTTGTTGCTGGATTTGCTGGTGCATCACCTTGTTTTGAGATAGAATAGTGTCCACTCCTTCCAAATCCAGTATATCCTTTCTCTGGGTTGGGTGGCGTTGTCTTTGATGAGCAAAGAAGTATTGATTGTTTGCCACCATCTCTATGAGGTTTTGGGCTTCCTCTGTTGTCTTCATTAGCTGCAATGAGCTTCCTCCTGAATGATCTAATGCTTCCTGAGCTTTCTGGGTCAACCCTTCATAGAAATTTTGGAGTCTATCCTACTCACAAAACATTTCTGGGGGACATTTCCTGATTAAGGCCTTGTATCTCTCCCAAGCATCATACAACGACTCTCCATCTATTTGAATGAATGTTTGCACCTCTATTTTCAGCTTGATGACCCTCTGAGGTGAGTAGAACTTGGCTAGGAATTTGCTCACCAATTCATCCAAATTGTTGATGCCCTCTTTGGGAAAGGTTTCCAGCCATTGAGTAGCATTTCCCCTCAAAGAAAATTTGAACAGAAGTAATTTGTAAATGTCAGGATGAACCCTATTTGTCTTGACCGTTTCATAAATCCTTAAGAAAACAGACAAATGTTGGTTGGGGTCTTCAAGAGGGCCACCTCCATAAGCACAATTGTTATGCACCAAGGTTATTAGTTAAGACTTCAACTCAAAGTCATTTGCCTGAACATTTGGGGTGAGGATGCTGCTCCTATAATGTCTGGGATTGGGGATAGTGTAAGAGGCCAACACTCTTCTTGCAGGCTGGGTATTGTTGCTCACTCCCTCTTCACGCACCTCAGCCTCCATGACCTGCGAAAATCACAAACAAACTAAATGAAACATAGACATTCTAATGCTAGAATGTGGTTAGAGGGTTAGGTGACACAATGTGTCAAACAGTTAATATGCTTAGTAAAAGTAAAGAAAAACAAAGAAAAAGTGCTTAATCTAGACCACCACCTTAGTTAATCATTGTCAATCTAATCAATCCCCGGCAATGGCGCCAAAAACTTGATGTGTGAAAAATGATCCAACACAAAACTCACCAGCAAGTGTACCGGGTCGCATCAAGTAATAATAACTCAAATGAGTGAGGTCGATCCCATAGGGATTGAAGGATTGAGCAATTTTAGTTTAGTGGTTGATATAGTCAAGCAAACAAGAGTTGATTTGAGTGATTTGTATCTAACAGAAGCTAAACTACATGAAATGTAAAGGGAGAGGGAAGAATTGCAGTAAATTAAAGAGCTAAGGAAATAAAAGTGCTGAATCTTAAAGAACAGGTAAAGTAAATGACAGAAACTTAGAGTGCAAGAAATGTAAATTGCAGAAGCTTAGAGTGCAAGAAATGTAAATTGCTTGAATATTAAAGGGCTCAGGGAGCTGGGAGTGCAAAATTTAAAGAAGGAAAAGTAAATTGCAATTAACAGAAGAATAAAAGATGACTTGAATTGAAACAGATCTCAGACAGAAAAGTAAAATTGCTTGAAGAAGCATATAGTAGATGAATGAAACAAAAATTGCAGATCTCAAGGGTTAAGAGACTAGAAAACATGTCTAGATCTCACAACCTTCCTTGATCCAATCAGAGAACAATTGCAAAAGAATTAAAGATGAAATTTAGTAGAGAAAAGTACATCAAAACACAAATCCTTGAATTATGCAGTAAAATGAACAAAGAGATCTTAATGTGAGATTGAAACAGAATTTCTTCAATTCTCAACACCCAAGACTCAAACAAAGTGTGCAGAAAAGAAAAGAAGTAAATCCAGAGGAAGAGAACTCAATTCTCCTTCCCAATTCAAAGATAAAGTTCAAAGAAAATGAAAATTCAAAAGTAAACTCCAAAATGAAAAAGTCTAAAAATGATCAAAAGAAAAAGTAAAAAAAAAAGTAAAAAAAGCGTCATCTCTAAATCTAGCTAACATCTATTTATACACTTCCTATTTTGGATTTCAGAATTTGGGTGGGCTTCTAAATTTGGTGAAGAATTGAATTAAAATAAATTTTTGTTGAATTTCCTTGCCCATGGGTGTTGCTCCCAAGGCTATGCTTGGTTCCTTGCAAGAGCGGAGCTTTGGTGCTTTTTGCCTTGTCTCTATTTGTTGCGCGCATTCCTTCTTGTGACAAGGGAGTAACACTCAACTATTGACAAGAGCTGAGCTTGCTCCTTGTCTTTAGTGAGGGCCACGGTTCGAGTCCTTGGGAGAGCATGTTCTGCCCATTTTTCTTGGCACATGAGTAGCGCCTAATGCCTTGCTTCCTTGAGGTACTTAGTTCGAATCCCAGGGAGTGCAAACAAGCCAATTTTGGCTTGTTTTTCTTGCAAATTAGCGCTGCACCCTTCCCCCTTGACGTTGGGTTTGAATCTCATGGCATGCACTAGCAAATTATTTTTCCTTGATTTTTCTTGAGAAGCTCCTGATAAATCTCTTGGCAAGAGCTGAGCTTTGAAACTTTGCCTTGCTCCCTCCTTGCTTGTAGCGCTCGGTTCTCATGGAGAGCGGAGCGTTTCCTTGCTTGGCCTTTGGCCTTGGAGTAGCGCTCCTTGTGAGTGCTCTAGGCTCTTGGCAAGAACTTTAGGCTCTTGCTCCTTGTTGTGCCATGCTTCTTCCCTCCTTTGGCTACACTTTTTGTTTCCTTTGAGCATGCTCCTTAGGCCACGCTTTTCTTATTTTTTTTCTTTTTTTTCACCTACAAGTAATTAAAATAACCTATCAAAGTATCACTAAATTCACAAGGCTCATAATTCATTCAAAAACCAACTAATTATAGCTTAAACCTCATGATTTTGTGTCAAATAAATGATGGTTGATTGATCTACAAAACCATGCAATTCCACTCCAAATTACTTACTTACAATGCAAGAAAGTGCATAAAACCTAATGAAACAAGTGAAAAATGCTTGTAAAGCTAGCATATGATGACTTGTCATTAAAGGTCACGGTTTTTTTATCTATGGTCATGGTTTCTATGGTCATGGTTACAATTTTCAAATTCTGACACTTTATGCCACGTTTTTTCACCGTGGTCATAGGTTAATCTATGGTCACGCGTAAAAACCATGATCATAGCCTTATCTATGGTCACGATTTTTACCATGACCATAGCCTTTATGGTCACCACCATAGCCTTATCTATGGTTACGATTTAGTCTCTATAGTCACTCCTCTTTAAAATCGTGACCATAGCCTTATCTATGGTCATAGTTTTCACTGTAGCCATAGCTCTATGGTCACTCCTCTTTAAAACTGTGACCATAGCCTTATCTATGCTCACGGTTTCCACCGTGGCCATAGCTCTATGGTCATCCCTCCTTAAACCGTGACCATAGCTTTATCTATGGTCATGGTTTTCACCGTGACCATAGCCTCTATGGTCACCCCTATTTAAAACGGTGACCATAGCCTTACTGTGACCATAACCTCTATTATCACCCCTCTTTAAAACCGTGACCATAGCCTTTATGGTCATCGCTCCTTAAAACCGTGACCATAGCCTTATCTATCGTCACGGTTTTTACCATGATCATAGCCTCTATGGTCACCCCTCTTTAAAACCGTGACCATAGCCTTATCCCCTAACCTATTTTATTTTATGAGATTTAAATTTTTTAAAGTATAATCACATCTCAAATGATGATAATTATAAAATAAATCTAAAAATGAAAAATGATAATCAATAATTAAGATAAGTTATGATTAAAGTAACCAACTAACATATCAATATAGTTGAGTGAATACACTTGTCTCAATCTCAGTTTTATACAGTGATATACACATTAACACTAAGTAGAAACTATTAACAGAATTGTTCTACAGATGTTAGAGCAATACAATTCAGACTCTGTCAGGATAGATTATTTCTGGTAATGTTATTCTTCCTTTTCAATGCTTGAAAACTTTTGTTTCAACCACTTTACCATATGAAAGCTCAGCACCTGCTTCATTAACATACAAAGCAAAGTCACATTAGACATAAACACTTACATTTATTTTTCTTTAACTTAGGGAAAAAAAATATATCATCAAAACATATATACATTACACATATACTAAAAATTAAAAACTTTTGAAAGTTTAGACAAGTATTTAAAAATTAAAAACCTAAACTAGGATGGTAGGAGTGACAAAAATGATAAAGCAAATATAAAACCCAAACTATAATAACTAATTCACATGTTAGTATTCAAAGCACAAGGCTCCTTCTTTTCCTTTAACACAAAAAGTGCAGAAAAAGCTAAAACCACTCATAATAACACATAAACAGTTCCAAACCCAACCTTAGTTTCATGACAACATAAAAATAAAAAGGAAAATCAAAAGGAAGTAGAGAAGTTAAGCTAACTTGTGAAGGAAAAACTTGTTTATTGCATATTAGGAACATATGGCACTGAAGCAATTGTGAAAGAAAGCCAGCTCCATTTGCTACAAAAAAAGTCCTGTTTTATTGTAATTAGAATACATAAACAGAACAAGTCAATGTATAGATGAAGTTGACTTTTATTAAGTTAACTTTTATTATACTAAATTCCTCATATTAAGTTAACTCTTATTAGTTTAATGTACTTTTTTTGCACTTATTCTCTTTATTTAATATAAAATCAATTCTACAAAAACTGAAATTTATATGACCAAAAATGATATAAGACCAAAAATCAATAGAAAAGAATTTGCTACTGATTTAGTAGTTACTTTTTCAAACATGTGTACTTGAAAAAAATTATTTCTATTTAAAACAATTGAAATTACAGAACCAAAAAAATTATTTCAATCTTGCTTACGACTTATGAATGAGATAAGTTAACTACACACAATATGTAACCACTAACAACCAATGTACATGTGGTAGAGGGTTAATAAGAGTATAAGACATCGCACCTATACATTCAAAAATAAAATTAGTTGTGGTAGATGGTTAATAAGAGTATAAGACATCTTGCCATAAAATACCAATAATCATCAAAATCCACCAAAATTTGCTGCAGATTTGCTTCGTTAAGATCATCACCTTACAATAACAATGCAATAACAATCTAACCACCTTCAAAATTAATATGGTTAAAATTAACTTATCCAAATCTTTCTCAATTGATTCCAGGTTAATATCATTTTTAATAAAGAAGTTACAAAATTTGAAAGTTAGGTAAAAAGTAAGTCAAAATCTGTTTTAGAAACCAACAAACTGAGTATCTTTCAACTTGTATAACTTTTACTACAAAACTTCAAATAGGCTAAAGTTTAGTTTATAGACTCCTAACGTATCTAGCAACAAGTGTGTCTTGGTTGCAACTCGATTGCTATTCAATTCTAAGAGTTACAAGCATTGGAAGTTATTGCATAACTTGCTGAAAATTAATTCTCTCCAGCTTTAATCATTAACTTTCGAAAATCCACAACTTCCAATTCTTAACTCCTAAAATTCTGAAGTTTTAGAGCAATGAACCAAGTTAATCAAAGTTAAAAAAAATTGGTTTCGCCCCAAAACTCAGCTCATAGAAGTCGCAGCAAAACAAACAAGTTGTTGCAGTGTTTGTAATTTTCTGCTGCAGGACAGATTTATTGACCTAACTTTAAAAATTTTCCATAAATTGTGTATTTACGAAATGGCCTCAAATTTTTCAGTCCAGCTCTATACATTCCCAAGTTTAATCCAGACTTGGTCCCACGTAATTTCGATCATCACAGAATTAATTATAACTTTTCAAAGTTTCTGGCTTCGTTTAAAAGTAATGCAGAAAATCAAATTTTACAATTTAACTTTGAAAAATCATAACTAATTCTCTAGTTAATTCAAACTTCTCAAAATTGAATCCTAACAATAACTTTTATCATAGTTTACTCATCCTTTACTCTCATATCATTTCGATTATTGTTGAATGACTGATTCACTTCCAAAGTTGTCTTTTAATTTCAAAAATCAACTTTTCAACAATTAGTTCAACATTTCAAGATTCAGTCTTCCAATTATTCCTTAAACCCAATCTCAATAAATGACCAACCAAGTCCATTACAGTAAACCAGCTTAACAGCAACAATTTCAATTTGATCCATCAAAATACATAAACCACAATAATCTCTCATCAAATAATTCATAATTCAATTTCACAAAATCAACGAATCCAATCAAAGTTCCAATCAAAATCTCAATCATTCCAATCATAATTTCAGCCACAACTCAACATTCATATAATCAATCAATTACTCAAAGCTATTAAACCTATTAGCAGTTATAGAATAAACCTTGTGGGTATTCTTAAATTAAAATCATTTAAGTTAAACCCCTACCTCAATTTAGTCAAAACTCGTAAGATTAAACGCGGTGAATGGCTTTTCCTTTAAAATCACAGCAGTGGCAACCTTTATCACAACATTGTAGATGCAGCTACAGCTACAATTTCATTAGTGTGAGCAAAAAACAGCAGAAGGATGGTGATGCTAGTGCTGGCATTCACGGCCAGAACCCCTAATAGAAAGAGGGAGCAGCGGTGGGGGCTGAAACGACGCCGTTTCAGGGGAAAAATAAAAAAATAATAACAAACATGACCCGGACTGGGTTGGATTAACTGGCCGGGTCACCGGGTTTGCACAAAACCTATTGGATCATACCGGATTCGACCGGGTCTGTTGTATGAACGGTTTAATTGGTGGCTCAACCTGGCCAGGTGACCAAGAGATCGGGTTTTCAATCGAACCGGCCGAATCGAGCCAGATATAATAACTATGGGATTAGGGTTACTGGGTTACCTTAGTGAATAAAACAGTGCCGTTTAGTGTACAAAATTAATTTTTATATTGTTCTAATTATCTTATACTATACCATGGCTAAAACTTAAACTATAATTAAAACGAATTTGGCATTATAAGTGGTCATTGATGATGGGTTAGTTTTTCATCTGTTATTAAGTTATTAAATCATTTTTTATATTATTAAGTTCTAAATAATTTTTTAATTTAAAGTTAATAGTATTCAACTTAGTTTTTTAAATCTTAATTAATTAAAACTCAAATGATTAAAACTGTTACATAGACCCCTTTAGGTCACCCCCCCAAAACTGTGACTATAGATTCCTTTAGCTCACCCTCCAAAACCGTGACCATAGACCCTTTTAGGTCACCCTTTTAAAAAACCGTGACTATATACCCCTTTAAGTCACCCCCTAAAATCGTGACCATAGACCTCTTTAGGTCACCCCAAAGACCGTGACCATAGACTCCTTTAGGTCACCCCCAAAAACCGTGACCATAGACCCTTTTAGGTCACCCTTCCGAAAAACCGTGACCATAGACCCTCTTTGGTCACTGTAAAAAATCGTGACCATAGACACCTTTAGGTTACCCCCAAAACCGTGACCATAGACCCTTTTAGGCCATCCCCAAAACCGTGATCATAGACCCTTTTAGGTCACCCTCCAAAATTGTGACCATAGACCCTTTTAGGTCACCCTTTTTTGAAAAACCGTGACCATAGCTCCTTTTTTGTCACTTTAAAAAACTGTGACCATAGACCCTTTTAGGCCATCCTCCAAAACCATGACCATGGACCCCTTTAGATCTCCCTCCAAAACCGTGACCATAGACCTTTTAGGTCACCCTTTTTTGAAAAACCGTGACCATAGACCCCTTTAGGTCACTCCTCAAAACCGTGACCAGAGGCCCTTTTAGGCCATCATTTTTCAAAAATCAGTGACTATAACTTTCTTTTGGATCATCCTAAAAAACCGTGACCAAAACAACCGTGGCCACAGACCTAAAATATTGTAGTGTGCATTAACTACACATGCTGAACCCTGCTTTTACAATAGAAACCCATTAAAGGGACTGGTAATAGACACACACTAATTCATAATATTCTAACCAGACAAAGTCAAGTCACTGGTTTTCTTCTTATAACTTAAGAATGTAGAAACTAAAGTGCATTATCAATTTCTGTATACCTTTTTCTGACTGCATAGATGCTGGTAAACTGCATCTGATCCTCCTTTCCTCAAAAGTTCAATGGAAACAGAAGGAACAGTGGATACAGGTATTCGACCACCAAACTTCTCTTCTACCCACTAATTGGATAAATATCTTTTAAAAAATTTATTCTATACCAATATAAAAAAAAATCAGCACTATCCACTAACAAAAAGGAATAAAGAGGCTTTTACATCACACAGATTCAAAGATTTGTAGTCAAAGACAGCATCTTTAGCAAACTATGTGACCCCTGCTGGAATGCTAGATATGAGGCTTATAGAAGATGTCATATTCATTCATTTTCAAATGTTTAACAGCACATAGCTATAGAAGATTAAATCTTGTTATAAATAATAATTCATGAGGTTACCAAATTGTGAGTAGCTATGTCAAATTTGAGAAAGAGACTGAATTGAAAACTAAAAAATACAAAATAAAATTACAATGTTAAATTTAAGTGCTAGCAAGTTTCACGAATCATTCAAAGGTTCCAACTAAGCAATCATAATTTTCAACTTCATTTATTGCATGGTTAGTAGCACCCGCCTAAAAACTTTATTTAGCAGAAGCAATATTTAACAATAATCAAATTATTCAAAGGTTATTTTTCCAACTAATTAAACATTCTTCAATTAAACTTCAATTCATTTATTGGTTGTAGTACCCGGCCGCCAAGAAACTTCAATTAAACTTTAAAAAAATAAAAATCAAGTCACATGCACATCAAATGAGAAAACTAGACTTAACTAGTTCAGTTCTATATATAAATAGTTTCTCTCGTTGTATATGATGTAATGAATTCAATCAAGTTTAATTCATTGAGTTTCTCTGATCTTACATTAATACTCTTACTATCAACACATCTTAGTTGATTCATCAAACACCAATTATTTTCTAAAAATTGGGATACAAATGAATGGTTCAGGAAAATTTCATTTATCACAAACTAAATATATTATTCTGTTATCCATACTTGGTATGGGAGTGATGCGTGGGCATCTTTTTTATCTTTTCTTAGTGAATTTGTATTTAATTTGTTGAGTTTAATCAAGAATTAATTATATTTTAGCTACTATAGATGCTATTTTGAGTTTTGTGCAATACTGTTCATTTTAGGTAGTATTCAGCTAAATTTGATGAAGTTTCTGCAGCACGAGAATCAAAGGAGATGGCCGCGAGGAGCGACGCGCACGCGTGCCTGACGCGTGCGCGTGAGTTGGAGGTATCCATGGCGACAGTTGAAGGTATCCATTGCCTGCACGTGTATGCGTCGCCTTCGCCGCACAACTTCACTTGTTTGCTGCACAGTTTTCACTTTTCTTTCTCTCTCTCCCACTCCTAATTCTCTCTTCTTCTTTTATCCTTATATTTTTCTTTCCTCTCACTATTTGTTTTTATTTTCAGTTCTTCTTTGCTTGAGAACAAGCAAACCTTTAAGTTTGGTGTTGACGCTGCGCTTATGGGTTTTCTGGCACAAAAGAGAGGCGAATCATCTTCACGGAGGAGCACAACCTGAAGAATAAAGCGACCGCTAGGATAACTAAGGTGGTTGAGTTCCTTTCATTTCTTTTCCTCCCCTCTTTTTCTATGTTATGTTCCGGTTTTCTACTATTTTGCTTTGTCTGTTGCATGATCCTTTATTAGTGAGAATCCTAGGGCTAGTTTAGTTTTTCCTTAAATGCTTTAATTCTGAAAAGATGTCTCATGTATTACCCATTGAGCTTGAATTCAAATAAAAAATACAGAAGTGATGTATTGCATGAGAAATTGAGTTAATTTTAAGAGTAGTCTTATTTACTTAAATGTGGTGGTATTTTCTGTGATTCTGAATGCATGACATGAACAGTGCATATTTAAATTTGAATCAAAGAATGTTGATGTACATTAGAGAATTATTATGACTTCTTTGAAATAAACAAAAATTAATCCTTGAAGCAAAATAAACAGCAAAATAAATAAATAAATAAATAAATAAATAAATAATAAAAGCAAAGGTCCAAGGCTCTGAGCATCAATGACTAGGAAGGTCAGACATGATTAAAAGCTCAAAGAGTTGTTTCCCTAGTCATATAATTGTGGTGTGATTGTGTCAAGTAATCCTTGAGACAGAACACTTAGAGTCGAGACCAAGTGCGTTTAACAGAGTTTGCCAAAGGCTTTGAGCACCACTGTCTGGGAGTAACTGAAAGAAAAATCAAGACTCAAAGAGAGTCCCCCAGTTAAGTGCTTGTGGTGTTTCTGTGTCAAGTAATCCTTGAGACAAAATATTTAAAGTCACGGCTAGGCTCAAGGTGCAAAGCACCAAAGAAAAAAAAATTAATTAAAGTCAATTTTGCTGTGTTCAAGGATTAAACTGAAATGTAAAGATCAGAGAATTCATAATATTATCCGGATTCTAATTCCGAATGACAATGACATCCTTCTGATTCAAAGGAGAGTGAGATGCTAAACCTATCCAGGATTACAGTTATAAACCCCACTATAAAAAAGAAACATGAGCTTAATCAAACTCTCATTCTCACGCATTCAGAATGACATTTACGTTTTTTTTCCTTTACATTTTTTTTCTTTTTCTTTTCTTTTCCTTTTCGTTACTCCCCCCTTATACCGTACCTTTTTTTATTTTACTTTTATTAAATAAATAAATAAATAAATAAATAAAATATTTAAAAAAATCTAATAAATAAATAAATAGTACTAATATTTTTCCTTAATTTCTGAATTTAAGTTTGGTGTTACCTAGTTATTTTTATTTTAATTTTATTTATTTATTTATTTAGTATTTTTATTTTATTTCTTTACACAGGTTACCTCACAGGGACTTCTCTACACTCTGACGTAGAGAGTCCCATCTTTTCTTGTTTTCTGGTTATGTATGCGTAGGAACAGAGACAAAGAACATCTCTTAGACTTTGATCCTGAATCTGAAAGGACTTTCAAGTGGCGTTTACAACAAGCAAGACTTTACAGGGCTGCAGAATCCATTATGGATCTGAATAATATTGATAATGCCAATGTGGCGAACCCAAATGGGAAGGAACAACAAAGGAGAGTAATTGGTTCTTTCTCCACTCCTACAATGGATCTGTATGGAAAGAGCATTGTGGTGCCTCCTATAGCTGTGAACAACTTTGAGTTGAAGCCACAATTACTCACCCTTGTACAACAAAACTACCAGTATCACGATCTTCCCCACGAAGACCCAAATTAATTTATTTCTAGTTTTCTGCAAATTCGTGATACTGTGAAGACAAATAGAGTAAACCCAGATGTGTACAAACTCATGTTCTTTCCGTTTGCTTTGAGGGATGGAGCAAAGCTATGGCTAGATTCCCAACCCAAGGAGAGTTTAGATACTTGGAACAAGGTGGTTACTGAGTTTCTCACTAAATTTTTCCCACCAAAGAAGCTGACTAAACTTAGGGTGGAGGTTTAGACCTTCAGGCAAAAGGATGGTGAGACTCTGTATGAAGCTTGGGAGAGATACAAGCTATTGATTAGGCAATGCCCTCCAGACATGTTCTCCAAATGGACTCAACTAGATATCTTTTATGAAGTCTTGGGTGAAATGTCCAAGATGTGCTTAGACAAATCTGCAGGAGGTTCATTGCACAAAAAGAAGACACCAGAGGAGACTATTGAGCTTATTGAATTGGTTGCTAGCAACCAATATTTATACTCATCTAACAGGAATCTTGTGAACTCTGAGGCTCCTCAGAAGAAGGGTGTCATAGAAGTGGAAGCTCTTAATGCTATTCTTGC
This sequence comes from Arachis duranensis, assembly GCF_000817695.3. Classification (NCBI taxonomy): domain Eukaryota; kingdom Viridiplantae; phylum Streptophyta; class Magnoliopsida; order Fabales; family Fabaceae; genus Arachis; species Arachis duranensis. Next base: position 48,970,889 of record NC_029775.3, on the reverse strand, counting down.
TCTGAACAAGCTTATGTCTCAGCAAATAAATCTACTTACTCAACACATGGGTGGCATGCAAGTCTCAGCTATCAACACCCAAAATCCACCTCAAGAGATCTCCTATGACATGGGAGGAAATTTAGTGCAAAATGATAATTATGATTATGCTCAATCCTCTTCTAAACAGGTCAATTACATGGGGAGTGGTTCTAGAAATCCCAATAATGACCCCTATTCTCAGACATACAATCAAGGATGGAGAAATCACCCAAATTTTGGGTGGAGGGACCAACCCCAGAGACCTCAGAATTTCAACAATAATTCTTAGGGAGGTTTCCAACAGAATGGTTACAATAACCGCCAATTTCAGCCTCACCAGGCTAACTCTAAATCCAAGGAAGATTCTAATTGGAAGATGATGAGGAGTTTTATGCAGGAAATCAGAGCCTCCATTAGAAACTTGAAAGTGCAAATGGGCTAGCTGAACAAGCAAATACCGGAGAGGTCTACGAGTATATTTCCAGGTGATACAATAGTGAATCCAAGAGAGGACTCCAAGGTTATTCACTTAAGAAGTGGCAAAATAGCTGGTTCTGAGATAAGGGCCAATGAAGAGTTAGTTGAAAAGAAAGCTCCAGAGGAGAAAAAGGAAGAAGTGGAGGACACCCCTCCAAAGCGTGCAGACAACCTGTTCCCTGACTCTCTAGACACGTATCCTACATTGCCAAAGGCTCCTAAATACAAGCCGAAAATGCCATATCCTCAGAGGCTTCAGAAGGCTTCCAAAGACAAGCAATTCTCTAAATTTTTAGATGTCTTCAAGAAGCTACAGATCAACATTCCCTTTGTAGAGGCTTTGGAGCAAATGCCTCTCTATGCTAAATTTATGAAAGAATTTTTGACCGACAACAGGAACTGGAATGAACAAGAAATAGTGGTGTTAACCAAGGAATGCAGTGCCATTATTCAACACAACCTTCCTGAGAAGATACCAAACCCAGGGAGCTTTGTCATTCCTTACACCATTGGAGATGTCACAATTTAGAGAGCTTTATGTGACCTTGGAGCTAGCATCAATCTAATGTCACTTTCAGTAATGAAAAAGCTTCAAATTGAGGAGGTAAAACCCACTCATATTTCTCTTCAACTTGCTGATCTTTCTATTAAATTACCTGTGGGTGTTGTTGAGGATTTACTTGTTAAAGTAGGACCATTCATCTTTTTTGTTGATTTTATTATATTAGACATGGAAGAAGAGGTAAAATCCTCTATTATACTTGGTAGATCCTTTTTAGATACAGGTAAAGCTTTGATTGATGTACAAAACGGTGAATTAACCCTGAGGGTCAATGAAGAACAGGTGGTCCTTCATGTTTTTGAAGCTCTCAAGCACCCTAATGATTCTGAAGGGTGTATGAAAATAGATGTTATTGAACCACTTGTTCAAGAGGTACTGAAAGCTGAGGTGCTTGATGACATTCTGGATCCTATCTCTAAGTATGAATTAGTTGAAGTTGATAATTCACCACCCCAGAAGGCTATGGTTCACACGCCTAAAGCAGAGGAGGAAGCCCCTAAACTTGAGCTCAAATCCTTACCTCCTTCTCTGAAATATGTGTTCTTGGGTGAGAATGACTCATATCCAGTGATTATTAGCTCTTCTCTGAAGCTTAAAAAGGAAGAGGCGCTTATTTCAGTGCTCAAGAGTCATAAAACAGCTCTTGGGTGGACCATTAGTGACTTAAAGGGGATTAGTCCAACCAAGTGTATGCACAAGATCCTCCTTGAAGATGATGCTAAACTAGTTGTGCAACCACAAAGGAGACTCAATCCAACTATGAAAGAGGTGGTCCAAAAAAAGGTAATGAAACTATGAGAAGTAGGAATTATTTATCTTATTTTTGACAGTCCTTGGGTAAGTCCTGTGCAGGTAGTTCCCAAGAAAGGAGGGATGACAGTGATCAAGAATGAAAAGAATGAGCTTATCCCCACAAGAACAGTCACAGGATGGAAAATGTATATAGACTACATGAGGCTCAACACTGCTACAAGGAAGGATCATTTCCCCATGCCTTTCATTGATCAGATGCTCGAGAGGTTAGCTGGTCATGCATTTTATTGTTTTCTAGATGGATATTTTGGATATAATCAAATTGCAGTGGACCCTCAAGATTAGGAGAAGACAACATTCACATGCCCTTTTGGAGTATTTGCCTACAGAAGAATGCCTTTTGGACTTTGCAATGCTCCAACAACTTTTTAGAGGTGTATGCTTTCAATTTTTTCTGATATGGTTGAAAAGTTTATTGATGTATTTATGGATGACTTTTCTGTTTTTGGAAATTCTTTTGAATCCTGCCTTAAGCATTTATCTCTTGTCTTGAAACGGTGTCAAGAATCAAAACTTGTTTTAAATTGGGAAAAATGTCATTTTATGGTTACAGAAGGTATTGTTCTTGGACACCGGATTTCAAGTAAGGGAATTGAGGTTGATATATCAAAGGTGGAGGTAATTAAAAAATTACCACCACCAACTAATGTTAGGGCAGTCAGGAGTTTCTTGGGTCATGTAGGATTTTATAGAAGATTTATAAAGGATTTCTCTAAAATTGCTAAACCTCTAAGCAACCTGTTGGTTACTGATGTTCCTTTTGTCTTTGATTCTGATTGTTTGCATGCTTTTGAAACTCTAAAAGCAAACCTTACCTCTGCTCCCATTATAGCTCCCCCTGACTGGGATCTACCATTTAAATTAATGTGTGATGCTAGTGACTTTGCTATAGGAGCTGTTTTAGGACAGAGGCATGGTAAGCTTGTACATGTCATTTACTATGCCAGTCGTGTGTTAAATGATGCCCAAAAGAATTACACAACTACAGAAAAGAAATTATTAGCTGTTGTGTACGCTGTTGATAAGTTTAGGTCCTATTTACTTGGTTCTAAGGTTATTATTTATACTGATCATGCTGCTTTAAAGTACCTTCTAACCAAACACGATTCTAAACCAAGATTAATCAGATGGGTGCTGCTCCTTTAGGAGTTTGATATTGAGATAAAAGACAGGAAAGGGTCAGAGAATCAAGTAGCTGACCATCTTTCCAGAATTGAGCCTAAAGCAGGAGTACAACCACCCACAGCTATGACTGAGATGTTTTCAGATGAACAATTATTCCTCATTCAGCAGACTCCATGGTTTGCAGACATTGCAAATTATAAGGCCATGAATTTTATCCCAAGGGAGTATAGTAGGCAACAAGTGAAGAAGCTATTGACTGATGCAAAGTACTACATTTGGGAAGAACCATATCTTTTTAAAAGGTGTTCAGATGGAATCATCCAGAGGTGTGTCCTAGATGAAGAAAAATAGCAGATTCTTTGGCACTGTCATGGTTCTGAGTACGGAGGCCACTTTGGTTGTGAAAGGACAGATACAAAGGTCCTTCAGAGCGGGTTTTACTGGTCGACTCTCTTCAGGGACTCAAAAGCATTTGTAAAGCACTGTGACAGATGTGAAAAAGCCATGAATCTCCCTGCCAACCATGAAATGCCACAGCAGGGGATTCTTGAGGTTGAGTTGTTTGATGTGTGGGGTATTGATTTCATGGGACCTTTCCCACCCTCACATTCAAGCAACTATATTCTAGTGGCAGTTGACTATGTGTCCAAGTGGATGGAAGCTGTGGCTTTGCCCACCAATGATGCCAAAGTGGTAATGAGCTTTCTTCAGAGATATATCTTTAGCCGGTTTAGTGTCCCAAGGACACTCATTAGTGATGGAGGAAGCCATTTCTACAATAGACAGTTGGACTCTCTTCTGCAGAGATATGGAGTCTATCATAAAGTGGCAACTCCTTATCACCCTCAGACGAGTGGACAGGTTAAAATTTCCAACAGGGAACTTAAGAGGATTCTAAAGAAGACCGTTAGTGTTTCAAGAAAGGACTGGTCTAGGAAGCTTGATGATACTCTCTGGGCATACCAGACAGCGTAAAAGACTCCCATTGGCATGTCCCCTTATCAGTTAATCTATGGCAAAGCCTGTCACTTGCTAGTTGAGCTGGAGCATAAAGCTTACTGGGCAATCAGGCATCTGAAACTTGATTCAGAAGCTGCAAGAATCAAGAAAATGCTTCAGTTGAATGAGCTTGATGAATTCAGATATTCAGCCTATGAGAATGCCAAGCTCTAAAAGGAGAGAACCGAGCTACTGCATGACAAAAAGATTGCCATCAGAGTCTTTAAGCCAGGACAAAGAGTGCTTCTATATAATTCAAGGCTCAAATTCTTTCCCGAGAAGCTAAAATCTCGATGGTCAGGACCGTTTGTGGTTACCAGAGCTTCACCATATGGTCATGTGGAAATACAAGAAGTGAATTCTGACAGGAAATTTATAGTGAATGGCCAGAGGTTGAAGCACTATCTGGGAGGTGAGATTGATCGCCAGAGGTCCACTCATCTGCTGAACTAGCAGAGCTAACCGTCAAGCTAGTGACGTTAAAGAAGCGCTTGTCGGGAGGCAACCCGATAAATTCATATCCTTAGCTATTTTTCTTAGTAGTAGTTTTTCTTTTTTTTTTGAGTTTTTACTATTTCTCTGATCATGCAGCTATGTTATTCTAGGAACCGAACACCTCAAGCTACAAAATAAAACAAGAAGAAGAGAGCACACAACGCGCAAGCATCATTGACGCGAACGCGTCAATCATGTGTGCGTGAAAAATGAAATTTGACAAAGAGTTGCGCGGGAGTGGTGCTGGACCCATGCTTGGCGCACAAAAATGACCGCGCGTACACGTAACCCCTACGTGCGCGTCATTTGCACTTATCGCCATCCACGCATGCGCGTCATTGACGCGTATGCGTGACCTGCAAAATCGACGTAAAGGAGTGTTTGGGCAGAGAGTTGTGCTGACTTGGGGCTGGAAGCGTGCTAGAGGCACAAATTTACTCACGCGTACGCGTCCCTGACGCGTGCGTGACATTTGCAAAAATGGTCTGACGCGCACGCGTCGTCTGAGAATATTGGTTCCCAAGACCCGCGAATAGAGACTTGTGCATGTGCGTGGCTAGCTTCGCGCGAATCACACAAAACCCATGGCACGCAGACGCGTGTTTGACGCTTACGCGTCATTAAGAAAATTCGCGACCCACTCGTACGCGTGTTGCACATGTACGCGTCGCCTTCGCCGCACAACTACACTTGTTCGCCACACAGTTTTCACTTTTCTTTCTCTCTCTCCCACTCCTAATTCTCTCTTGTTCTTTTATCATTATATTTTTCTTTCCTCTCACTATTTGTTTTTATTTTCAGTTCTTCTTTGCTTGAGGAGAAGCAAACCTTTAAGTTTGGTGTTGACACTGCGCTTATGGGTTTTCTGGCACAAAAGGGAGGCGAATCATCCTCACGGAGGAGCACAACTTGAAGAATAAAGCGACTGCTAGGATAACTAAGGTGGTTGAGTTCCTTTCATTTCTTTTCCTCCCCTCTTTTTCTAAGTTATGTTCCGATTTTCTACTATTTTTCTTTCTATGTTGCATGATCCTTTATTAGTGAGAATCCTAGGGCTAGTTTAGTTTTCTCTTAAATGCTTTAATTCTGAAAAGATGTCTCATGTATTACCCACTGAGCTTGAATTCAAATAAAAAATACAGAAGTTATGTATTGCATGAGAAATTGAGTTAATTTTAAGAGTAGTCTTATTTACTTAAATGTAGTGGTATTTTCTGTGATTCTGAATGCATGACATGAACAGTGCATATTTAAATTTGAATCAAAGAATGTTGATGTACAAGGAACAAGAATTTAGAGAATTATTATGACTTCTTTGAAATAAACAAAAATTTAATCCTTGAAGAAAAAGAAACAGCAAAAAAATAAATAAATAAATAAAATAAATAAATAAATAAATAAATAATAAAAGCAAAGGTCCAAGGCTCTGAGCATCAATGACAAAGGAGGTTAGACATGATTAAAAGCTCAAAGAGTTGTTTCCCTAGTCATATGCTTGTGGTGTGATTGTGTCAAGTAATCCTTGAGACAGAACACTTAGAGTTGAGACCAAGTGTGTTTAACAGAGTATGCCAAAGGCTTTGCGCACCACTGTCTAAGAGTAACTGAAAGAAAAATTAGGACTCAAAGAGAGTCCCCCAGTTAAATGCTTGTGGTGTTTCTGTGTCAAGTAATCCTTGAGATAACATTTAAAGTCACGGCTAGGCTCAAGGTGTAAAGCACCAAATAAAAAAATAAATTAAAGTCAATTTTGCTGTGTTCAAGGATTAAACTGAAATGTAAGGATCAGAGAATTCATAATATTATCCGGATTCTAATTCCGAATGACAATGACATCCTCCTTATTCAAAGGAGAGTGAGATGCCAAACCTATCTAGGATTACAGTTATAAACCCCACTATAAAAAGAGACATGAGCTTAATCGAACTCCCATTCTCATGCAAATTCACATCCTAAGCCTGTGTTAGTTTTGGTTGCTTGAGGACAATCAACAGTTCAAGTTTGGTGTTGTGATGCGTGAGCATCTTTTCTATCTTTTCCTATTGAATTTGCATCTAATTTGTTGAGTTTAATCAAGAATTAATTATATTTTAGCCACTATAGATGCTATTTTGAGTTTTGTGCAATACTATTTATTTTATGTAGCATTCGGCTAAATTTGATGGAGTTTCTGCAGCACGAGAATCAAAGGAGATGGCCGCGAGGAGCGACGCGCACACATGCCTGACGCATGCGCGTGAATTGGAGGTATCCATGGCGACGTGTGCACGTGACTGATGCGGACGCGTGAATTGAAGATTTGCTCAGTGATGCGTTCGTGTAATTGACACGTACGCGTGACATGCGCCACATGCAGAAAAATACAGAAAATGCTGGGGGCAATTTCTGGGCTGTTTTGACCCAGTTTCCAGCCCAGAAAACACAGATTAGAAGCTGTAGAATGGACAAAACAAGTGGTCCCCACCCATCAACTGAAGACTTGTTAATTAATTCGAATTTAAATTCAAATCTTATTTTTAGGAAAAGATATTATTTTTAATTTTAGATAATTTGAGTTTAAATTGATTAGAATTAGTTATAAATAGGAATTTAGATCCCATCAGATAGAAGAGACAGTACGTTTTACCAGAATCCTAATTTTCTTCTCTGAACCATGAGCAACTAATCCTTTATTGTTAAGGTTAGGAGCTCTGTCTATTTGTATGGATTAATTCATTTGGTCTTTCTAATTTAATTCATGTTTTGATTTATATTTCAATTTTTGTTTTCGTTCTTTATTTTATGAATTTGGGTGGAACGGAAGTATGGCCCATGTTCTAATTGAGTTCTTGTAAAACTTGGAAAAGCTCTTTACTTGAACAACAGCTTGAAAACATATTATCCTGAATTTCTAATTGTTTGTATTTAATGGGATACGTGACATATAATCCCCTTATTTTTAGATAATTAGGATTCTTGTGGCATATAAACTGGAATTTGATCATCACCCTCTAATTGGAATTAATTGACCAAGGAATTGGCAGTTAATGAATTTTAGAGGAGACTAGGAAGGTCTAAGGAATTAGGGTCTAGTCACATATAGTTTGCCATGAATTAAATCTTGCATGATTAAAATAGTTAGTAAGAAAAATCAATCCGGAAAAATAGATAACTCTGAAGCCTTAACTGTTTTCTCCATATTTTATTCCCAACTCATCGCTGCTTGCTTTCTGAAATTCTTAATTTACTGTTTAATACTTTTTGAATACCAAAACACTCTTTTCTATTTGTCTAACTAAGCCAATCAATCAATCAATGTTGCTTGATCCATCAATCCTCGTGGGATCGACCCTTACTCACATAAGGTATTACTTGGTACGACCCGGTGCACTTGCTGGTTAGTTTGTGGGTTATAAAATACCGCACTAGGGAGGACAAGTCCAAAGCCTAATCCTATGATGTCTTCTCTTTATTTGATGTCTACATGTTTAAAAAATCCGAAGATCCAAAGTTTTATAGGACTACGGTTGGATCATTATAGTACCTCACTATCACTCGCCCTAAATTATCCTTTGCAGTGAGCAAGGGAAGTCAATTCATACATTGTCCCTTATTATTCACTAGAAGGCTATTGAAAAGGTGTTGAGCTATCTTCAAGGGACAAAAGAGTATGGATTGCAGCTTCACAAATATGAGATCACCAGATTGTTTGCCTTCTCTGATTCAGATTGGGCAATGAATATTGAGATAGAAGGTCACTTTTAGTTTCAGGCTTTTGTTTATACCTTGGGTCTAATCTTATCTCTTGATCTTGTAGAAAACAGGCTACTAATATAAGCTACTAGCTTTCATAGAGACAGAATTTTGGAGCCTTGCAACATGTGAAGCTGAGCTTGTCTGGTTGGAGAACTTGCTTGGAGACCTAAAAATTCCTACAAACACAGCACCAACTATATTTTATGACAACATGAGTACAACGTTGTTAATGGCTAATTGTATTCTACATTACAACTGGCTTCCTGAAGATCCATCAAATTTAGTACTATATTCTTCAGGGACATTCCAAGTCATAATTAAGAAAACCTCAGGTCACCAAGTTCAAATAGAACAACAAGGCAATGCACAATAAACAAGTTTCAAGAGCACAATGACAAAAAGAAATGTTAAATATCCTTGGTGAAGGCAGAACACGACCATCCACTTGAGTAAAGCCGGTGCTTATAGAAATTCCACAATTTTGAAGCATATGTTTAGAACCATAGTTACTGGTTTTTAGTGCCTAACAAAACAATATTTAATAAGATTCCTTAACCAAGGCATAAGCAATGTAACCACATCACTTAAAATTTAGAATAACAATGTACATCAGATAAAACCCTCATTCTCTCTCCAGTGGCTTCTGCCTAGACTTCTCTACCAGTGAAGCCCTTTGAAGCGTGGATAGCGTGGACTTCTCTACCAATGTTAAAACAGTCACTTCTTCAGTACCATCATCACCATCCCTTCCACCGTTCTTCAGAGAGAACATGCAAAATTCATCAAAATCAATATCAAACTATGAAAGTTAAAAACTATAGAAAGCAATGGTCTACCATGAATTTTAGGTAAAAAAAAGCTTCAATTGCAGAAAATAATTCCTCAAAATCAAAGTAAACCTGTAGATTCAAACAAAGCACAAAAGCAGAGTATGAAAAACCTGAAACTGGCACAGAAAAATTGAGCCCAGATTTATCACGAAGAACAGAATCACAAAATCAGGATATATATACTTGAAATTTGAGATGGTTACTGATGCCAGGGCATCTTGGCTAGTTTCATTGACCTTTTCTTTACTATTTTAGGGTAGTTTCATGCATTTTGTTAGTAAATAAGTAAGTTTTGGGTAAAAATACACTTACATCTTGATTCAAGCAAACATTGTGAACTTTACATGATTTCATGAGAATTATGCATGAATTGAATGATAAAATGGATGATGCATGATCTTATGACTTGGAACAAAGCTTTGATGGACCCTGTTTGTTTGATTTCAGGACAAAGGAAGCAAAGAAGAGCCATGTTAGCCGCCACGTTAGTCTCACTAACGTGGAATGGGAGCAAGCTTGCAGCGTTAGTGGAAAAGTTATCACCAATAATGCCTTCGAAAGCCATCATAACCCACGTTAGTTACACTGTCGTGGGAACTAACGTGGAAGGAAAGGGAAGCTCCAACGTTAGTGGTAAAAGTACACACCACTAACTTTCCAAAAGGCCACACAAAGCCACATTAAGAGTGACATTAATTTAATTAACGTGAACTCTAACATGGAATAAAGAAGAGATTGCCAACGTTAGTGACACTCACCTTTGTCACTAACGCTAGATCAGGCCAAGATTACCTACGTTAGTGGTCACGTTAAGACCACTAACGTGAGTGGTAACGTGGAGCAATGAATGATGGGCCAACGTTAGTGACACTAACCTTTGTCACTAACGTTGGAGATGGCAAGCACAACCGCGTTAGTGGTCACGTTAATGCCATTAACGTGAGGCACTAACGTGAAAAGAAGGGGCGTTTTGAGGCGTTAGTGACAAAGGTGAGTGTCATTAACGCCCTCGAGCTTGGGCATGCCCACGTTAAGGGTCACGTTAGTTACACTAACGTGGATCGTTAACGTGGGAAAGAGGGACATGGAGTAGCGTTATTGGTAAAAGTGAGTGCCAATAACGCTTGCGAAGGGCTAAGAGGCTATGTTAGTGGTCACGTTAGTACCACTAACGTTGAAGTTAACATGGATCAACTGGTTTGGAACATTAGTGACAAAGTTATCGTCACTAACGCTTTCAAACCCAAGTTTACACCTAACGTTAACGCCACTAACGTCCTAACTAATGTCCTACCATGCCTGACTCACATTCTTTTTGCAAGCAAAGTTGAGCCCACTGAAGACTGTAACTGCTTCAACTAAAGATCAAGGGCCTATATCCAAGACTTGAAGAGCTATCTAGAATATCAGAAGAGTAGTATATATAGGAAGTAGTTTTGAACTAGAAGAGAGGCTGGGCATTATTGGGAACTACATTCTGCATATTTACTTTTCCTGCAAATTCTAGTTTATTGGAGAATGCACTCTTCTCTATCATCTTCCATTTTCAGAGCTATGAACAACAAAACCCCTTTTTATTGGGTTAGGGAGCTCTATTGTAATTTGATGGATCAACTATAGTTTTCATTCTTCTTTCTCTTTCTTTTCTCTTGATTTACTAGAAAGTTTTGGATCTTAAATCAATTGGTTAGTTGTCTTGGAAAAGAAACTCTCCATAATTGGATCTCCTCTGAGCCTTGGAAAAGGGATGAGGAGATCATGCTAGAATTGCTTTCTCATGTTGGACCAAATTGGGGTTTGGATGGATATAGTGACATATAATCCTAGCAACACTTTGATTTAGAAATACATGTGGTATAATCAGTGACCATATTTCATCTCTTCCCATGAGCAATTAAATCAAGGAATTGGGCAATTATTCAAGCTTAGAGAGATTGTGTTGCCAAGGAATTGGGATCCAGTCACTTAAGATTGCCAAGGAGATCAATGAATGCATTGATTGAGGAAGAGATGAGAATGAACTTGATCCAGAGAATGCAACATCTGCTTTGCCCAATGAATCCCCCATTTCTGATCTTACCCATTCTCTTTACCTTCTGCCATTTACTTTTATGTTCATCTCCCCAAATCCTCATTTAAGATTCTACAATTTACTTTCTGTAATTTACATTCTGCCATTTATTTCCAGCATTTACATTTTCTGTCATTTGCTTTCCTGCCATTTAATTTTCTGCAATTATCAACTCAACTTCTGTTTAGCTCAACTAGAACATTCCTCCAATTAAAGTTGCTTGACCAATCAATCCCTGTGGGATTCGACCTCACTCTATTGTGAGTTTTTACTTGACAACAATTTGGTATACTTGCCGAAGGAAAATTTGTTGAGACAAGTTTTCGTGCATCAAGTTTATGGCGCCGTTGCCGGGGATGGATTTTGTATCGACAATGATTAAGTTGGAGGATAACTAGATTGAGCAATTTTCTTTGTTTTAATTATTTCATCTTAGTCATTTACTTCCAGTTTAGCTATTTCGTTTCCTTTTTCTTTCTTCTTCATCTGTTTTCCTTGCTATCTACAATTTTGTTCACTAACCCACTAACTGTTTGATACATTGCACCACTCACACTAACAGCCATTCTAACAAGAGTAATTTCTTCATTTATTTTCTTTCTTGCTTTTTGCTTTGTTGGTTGTATGACAGGTAGAAGAAGCGGAGCTTCAACTTCCTTTGATTCTGAACCTGAGAGGACCTTCCTTAGATTAAGGAGGGAAGCAAGAGGGAAGAGAGTCGTTGGTGCTGAGAAAGAGGAGGAGTATTTTGAAACAGACATGGAGGAGAATATGGAGAACCACCATGAAGAAGAAGCTCACAACCATGCCAGAGAAGGCCCAGTGAATCATGCTGGGCAAGAGAGAAGAGTTCTAGGCTCTTACATCAACCCAAACCCAGGAAATTGTGGAAGTAGCATTCAAAAGCCAACCATACATGCCAATAACTTTGAACTAAAGCCTCAGCTCATCACCCTCATTCAGAACAACCGTGCATTCGGAGGAAGTGCCCAAGAAGACCCCAATCAACATCTAACCACCTTCCTAATGATATGTGATACTGTGAAGTCTAATGGTGTTCATCCTGACACCTATAGACTGCTTTTGTTCCCCTTTTCACTCAGGGATAAAGCATCTAAATAGCTGGAATCTTTCCCAAAGGAGACTTTAACAACATGGGAAGATGTGGTGAACAAATTCTTGCCGAGATTCTACCCTCCTCAAAGAATCAAAAGGTTACGATCTGAGGTACAAACCTTCAGGAAATAAGATGGTAAAACTCTCTATGAGGCATGGGAGAGGTTTAAGGACTTAACAAGAAGGTGCCCACCATACATGTTCAATGAATGGGTGCAACTACACATTTTCTATGAGGGTCTTTCTTATGAATCAAAGAAGGCAGTAGACCACTCATCCGGGGGATCTCTAAACAAGAAAAAGACCATTGAAGAAGCCATAGATGTCATCGAGACTGAATGACTACTTCTATGCTTCTGAAAGGAGCAACATTCGAGGAGTGATGGAGCTAAACTATATGGATGCACTGCTGGCTCAAAACAAGATGATCACCAAGCAGTTAGCTGACCTTACCAAGAAGATGGAAGGAAACCAAGTTGCAGCAGTCACCACTTCATCATCAGCTCAAGAAGTAGTAAATACAGAGGAAGAGAGTGAATGGGAACAAGCCAACTATATTGGGAAGTCGCCTAGGCCGGCCCATGATCCATACTCCAAAACTTATAATCCTGGTTGGAAGAACCACCCAAACTTTGGGTGGGAAAATCAACAAGATCAAGGCCAAGATCAGAGACGTCACAACCCCAACAACAATGTAACTCACCAACATTCCACAGAGAGATCATATCAACATCCATATCAAAACCAAAATGGCCCTTCTCACCCCTCCTACCTCAATTCACCATCACCATCCGAAGATAGACTCTCCAAGATTGAGACTCTACTTGAAGGTATATGCAAGGAAGTTCAAGACAGTAAAGCATTCTGGGAAGAAGTGCGATCCAATATGCAGAATCAAGATGCTGCCATCAAGAAACTTGAAACACAAATTAGCTACTTATTCAAGCAAGTCCCTAGCTACAACATTTGTAAGAAACACTAATTCAAACCCAAGGGAGGAGTGTCAGGCTATCACCCTCAAAAGTGGGAAGAAATTGAAGGAGACCTCCAAGAAACCACAAGAGAAGAACTTGGATGAAAAGGAAAAGGAATAAGATGAAGTTCAAGTTTTCACTCCCAATTCACATAAAAAAGGAGAAGTACTGAAGCCATACGTGCCAAAAGCCCCATACCCTCAGCAATTGAAGAAGAGGGGAGAGGACAGACAATTCTCAAGATTCTTAAAAATCTTCAAGAAATTACAGATTAACATACCCTTTGCTGAAGCAATAGAGCAAATGTCGCTCTATGCCAAGTTCTTGAAGGAGTTGATGACCAAGAAGAGAAGCTGGAAGAACAACGAGACTGTGGTACTAACCGAAGAATGTAGTGCCATCATTCAGCACAAATTACCCCAAAAATTGAAGGATCCTGGGAGCTTCCAGATTCCTTGTATTATAGGGGAAATCACAGTGGAAAAGGCTTTATGTGATTTAGGAGCTAGCATAAATCTGATGTCCTTAGCAATGATGAGAAAAATGAGGATTGAGGAGGCCAAGCCAACAAGAATAGCCCTGCAACTGGTAGACCGATCATTCAAGTTTCCTCACGAAATAGTAGAAGACTTGTTGGTGAAGGTAGGAGACTTTATCTTCCCAGCAGACTTCGTAGTGTTTGATGTAGAGGAAGGAGCCAAGGCCTCTATCATCCTGGGAAGGCCATTCTTAGCCACTGCCGGAGCCATCATTGATGTCTAAAAGGCTGAACTTACCTGATGAGCGGATAATTTATATGCTTTTTGGCATTGTTTTTAGGTAGTTTTTAGTAGGATCTAGCTACTTTTAGGGATGTTTTTATTAGTTTTTATGTAAAATTCACATTTCTGGACTTTACTATGAGTTTGTATGTTTTTCTATAATTTCAGGTATTTTCTGGCTGAAATTGAGGGACCTGAGGAAAACTCTGATAAGAAGGCTGACAAAGGACTGCTGATGCTGTTGGATTCTGACCTCCCTACACTCGAAATGGATTTTCTAGAGCTTCAAAACTCCAAATGGCGCTCTCTCAACGGCTTTAGAAAGTAGACATCTAGAGCTTTCCAAAAATATATAATAGTCCATACTTTATTCGTGATTAGACGATGTAAACTGGCGCTCAACACCAGTTCCATGCTGCATTCTGGAGTCAAACGCCAGAACACGTCACGAACCAGAGTTGAATGCCAGAAACACGTTACAACTTGGCGTTCAACTCCAAAAGAAGCCTCAGCTCGTGTAAAGATCAAGCTCAGCCCAAACACACACCAAGTGGGCCCCGGAAGTGGATTTATGCATCAATTACTTACTTCTGTAAACCCTAGTAGCTAGTTGAGTATAAATAGAACTTTTTACTAGTGTATTAGTGTCTTGGATTGTAAGGTCTTTTGACCATTTGGTCTTCTAATCACGTTTGGGGGCTGGCCATTCGGCCATGCCTGAACCTTCATCACTTATGTATTTTCAACGGCGGAGTTTCTACACACCATAGATTAAGGGTGTGGAGCTCTGCTGTACCTCAAGTTTTAATGCAATTACTACTATTTTCTATTCAATTC
>NC_029775.3:48949377-48955983 GCF_000817695.3 Arachis duranensis | reverse complement strand
AGACCGGGCGCATATCTCTTGGATTCCTTAATCAGAATCTTCGTGGTATAAGCTAGATTGATGGCAGCATTCATGAGAATCCGGAAAGGCTAAACCTTGTCTGTGGTATTCCGAGTAGGATTCAGGGATTGAATGACTGTGACGAGCTTCAAACTCGCGATTGTTGGGCGTGATGACAAAAGCAAAAGAATCAAGGGATTCTATTCCAACATGATCGAGAACTGACAGATGATTAGTCGTGCCGTGACAGAGCATTTGGACCTTTTTCACTGAGAGGATAGGATGTAGCCATTGACAACGGTGATGCCCTACATACAGCTTGCCATGGAAAGGACTAAGAAGGATTGAAGGAAGGCAGTAGGAAAGCAGAGATCCAACAGGGACAAGCATCTCCATACACTTATCTGAAATTCCCATTATTGAATTACATGAGTAACTCTATCTTTATTTTCTGCTTTATTTATTATTCGAAAACTCCATAACATTTATTATCCGCCAAACTGAGATTTACAAGATGACCATAGCTTGCTTCATACCAACAATCTCTGTGGGATCGACCCTTACTCACGTAAGGTTTATTACTTGGACGACCCAGTACACTTGCTGGTTAGTTGAGTGAAGTTGTGAAATTATGTTAGATCATGGTATTGAGCACCAAGTTTTTGGGGCCATTATCAGGGAATCAATTTCGAACAACAATTTAAGTATGAATCACAATTTCGTCCACCAAGTTTTTGGCGCAGTTGCCGGGGATTGTTCGAGTATGGACAACTGACGGTTCATCTTGTTGCTCAGATTAGGTAATTTTCTTTTTTTATTTTATTTTCAAAAAAAAATTTCAAAAATATTTTTCAAAATTCTCCCTCTATTTTCAAAAAATCCTTCAGAGTTTTTAAGAATGAATTCTAGAGTTTCAAAATGGTATGCTGAAGCTTGGCTGGCCATCAAGCTTTAGACTAACCTGGTATAATTCCTGGAATTTTGATTGAGGACTTTGAATTCATTACTTCCTTTTTCCTATATGTTTTCGAAAAAAATAAAATAAAATCCAAAAAAATAATAAAATTATAAAAATCAAAAATATTTTTGTGTTTCTTGTTTGAGTCTTGTGTCATGTTTTAAGTTTGGTGTCAATTGCATATTCATTTTTTTCCTGCAATTTTCAAAAATTCATGTATTCATAGTGTTCTTCATGATCTTCAAGTTGTTCTTGGTAAGTCTTCTTGTTTGATCTTGATGTTTTCTTGTCTTGTGTCTTTTATTGTTTTTCATGTGCATCTTTGCATTCATATTGTCTAAGCATTAAAGATTTCTAAGTTTGGTGTCTTGCATGTTTTCTTTGCATAAAAAATTTTTCAAAAATATGTTCTTGATGTTCATCATGATCTTCAAAGTGTTCTTGGTGTTCATCTTGACATTCATAGTGTTCTTGCATGCATCATGTGTTTTGATCCAAAATTTTCATGTTTTAGGTCATATTTGTGTTTTTCCCTCTCATCATAAAAAATTCAAAAATAAAAAAATATATATTTTCCTTTTTTCTCTCAAAATTTCGAAAATTTGGGTTGAGTTAGTCAAAAAATTTTTAAAATTAGTTAATTCTTATAAGTCAAGTCAAAATTTCAAATTTTTAAAAAAATCTTATCTTTTTAAAACTTTTTCAAAATTCAAATCTTTTTCCATTTTTCTTTCATGATTTTCGAAAATTTCAAAAATTATTTTCAAAATTTTTTCTTAATTTTATTTAAAAATTTTTGAAACTTAACTAACAAGTAATGTGATTGGTTCAAAAATTTGAAGTTTGTTACTTTCTTGTTAAGAAAGGTTCAATCTTTAAATTCTAGAATCTTATCTTTTAGTTTCTTGTTAGTTAAGTAATTAATTTTAAATTTTAAAAATTAAATCTTTTCTAACCATATCTTTTTAATCATATCTTTTTATTTTATATTTTATATCATATCTTTTTTCAAAATTTTATTTCTTTTCAAAAAATTTTGATTTTAAAATATCTTTTCTAACTTCTTATCTTCTTATCTTTTCAAAATTAATTTTCAAATCTTTTTCAACTAACTATTTGACTTTTTGTTTGTTTCTTATCTTTTTCAAAACCACCTAACAACTTTTCTCTCTCTAATTTTCGAAAATACCTCCCTCTTTTTCAAAAATTCTTTTTAATTAATTAATTGTTTCAAATTTTAATTTTAATTTTATTTCTTATCTTAATTTTCAAAAATCACTAACTCTTTTTTAAAATTTAATTTCGAAAATTTCTCCCTTTCTCATCTTTTCCTATTTATTTATTCATTTACTAACACCTCTCTTCACCTCTCTTCATCTCAAATCACTGCCCCTATCCTTACCCTTGTGTTTGGATTCTCCTTTCTTTATTCCCTTCTTCTTCTACTAATAATAAGGAACCTCTTTACCGTGACATAGAGGATTCCTCTTTTTTCTGTTCTATTCTCTTTCATATGAGCAGGAACAAGGAAAAAGAAATTCTTGTTGAAGCAGATCCAGAACCTGAAAGGACTTTGAAGAGGAAACTAAGAGAAGGTAAATTACAACAATCCAGAGACAACCTTGCTGAAATTTTTGAACAAGAAAAGGAGATGGAAGCCAAACCCAAATACAATAATACAAGGAGGATGCTTGGTGATTATACTACACCTACTTCCAAGTTTGATGGAAGAAGCATCTCAATTCCTGCCATTGGAGCAAACAATTTTGAACTGAAACCTCAATTAGTTGCTCTAATGCAACAGAACTGCAAGTTTCATGGACTTTCATCAGAAGATCCCTACCAGTTCTTAACTGAGTTCTTGCAGATCTATGAGACTGTTAAGACTAATGGAGTAGATCCTGAAGTCTACAGGCTCATGCTTTTCCCTTTTGCTATAAGAGATAGAGCTAGAGCATGGTTGGACTCTCAACCTAAAGATAGCCTGGACTCCTGGGATAAGCTGGTCACGGCCTTCTTGGCTAAGTTCTTTCCTCCTCAAAAGCTGAGCAAGCTTAGAGTGGATGTTCAGACCTTCAAACAAAAATATGGTGAATCCCTCTATGAAGCTTGGGAAAGATACAAGCAGATGACCAAAAGATGTCCTTCTGACATGTTTTCAGAATGGACCATGATAGATATATTCTATTATGGTCTATCTGAGTTCTCTAAGATGTCACTAGACCATTCTGCAGGTGGATCCATTCACCTAAAGAAAACAACTACAGAGGCTCAAGAACTTATTGACATGGTTGCAAATAACCAGTTCATGTACACTTCTGAGAGGAATTTCATGAATAATGGGATGCCTCAGAGGAAGGGAGTTCTTGAAATTGATGCTCTGAATGCCATATTGGCTCAGAACAAAATGTTGACTCAGCAAGTCAACATGATTTCTCAAAGTCTGAATGGATGGAAAAATGCATCCAACAGTACTAAAGAGGCATCTTTTGAAGAAGAAGCTTATGATCCTGAGAACCCTGCAATAGCAGAGGTAAATTATATGGGTGAACCTTATGGAAACACATATAATTCATCATGGAGAAATCATCCAAATTTCTCATGGAAGGATCAACAAAAGCCTCAACAAGGCTTTAAGAGGCACAAGTGGGCCAACTGAGTAAGAAAATCACTGAAACCCCTCCTAGTACTCTCCCAAGCAATACTAAAGAAAATCCAAAAAGAGAGTGCAAGGCCATTGATATAATCAATATGGCCGAACCTAGAGAGGAAGGAAAGGACGTGAATCCCAATGAGGAAGACCTCATGGGACGTCTCTCAAGCAAGAAGGAGTTCCCTATTGAGGACCCACGGGAATCTGAGGCCCATGTAGAGACCATAGAGATTCTATTAAACCTCCTTCTGCCATTCATGAGCTCTGAAGACTATTCTTCCTCTGAAGAGGATGAAGATGTAACTGGAGAGCAAGTTGCTCAATATTTAGGAGCTATCATGAAACTGAATGCCAAGTTATTTGGTAATGAGACTTGGAAAGGTGAACCTCCCTTGCTCATTAGTGAACTAGATACCTGGGTTCAGCAAACTTTACCTCAAAAGAGACAAGATCCTGGCAAATTCGTAATACCCTGTACCATAGGCACCATGACCTTTGAGAAAGCTCTGTGTGACCTAGGGTCAGGCATAAATCTTATGCCATTCTCTGTAATGGAGAAGCTGGGGATCATTGAGGTACAGCCTGCCTTATTCTCATTACAAATGGCAGACAAGTCAGTAAGACAAGCTTATGGATTGGTAGAGGACGTGTTGGTAAAGGTTGAAGGCCTTTACATCCCTACTGATTTCATAATCTTAGATACTAGGAAGGAGGAGGATGAATGCATCATCCTTGGAAGACCTTTCCTAGCCACAGCAGGAGTTGTGATAGATGTTAACAGAGAAAAATTAGTCCTTCAATTGAATGGAGACCATCTTGTGTTTAAGGCTCAAGGATCTTCTTCTTTAACAATGGAGAGGAAGCATGAAAAGCTTCTCTCAGTACAGAGTCAAACAAAGCCCCCACAATCAAACTCTAAGTTTGGTGTTGAGAGGCCACAGCCAAACTCTAAGTTTGGTGTTGAATCCCCACATCCAAACTCTAAGTTTGGTGTTGGAAATCTACAACATTGACCTGATCACCTGTGAGGCTCCATGAGAGCCCACTGTCAAGCTAATGATACTAAAGAAGCGCTTGTTGGGAGGCAACCCAATTTCTATTTATCTAATTTTAATTTTATTTTATTGTTATTTTGTGTTTTATTAGGTTCATGATCATATGGAGTCACGAAAAAAAATACTAAAATTAAAAACAGAATCAAAAATAGCAGAAGAAAAATCACACCCTGGAGGAAGGACTTACTGGCGTTTAAACGCCAGTAAGGTGCATCTGGCTGGCGTTCAACACCAGAACAGAGCATGTTTCTGGCGCTGAACGCCAGAAACAAGCAACATCCTGGCGTTTGAACGCCAGGAATATGCCTTGAGGAAAGCTGGCGCTGAACGCCAGTAACAAGCATGGAACTGGCGTTCAACGCCAAAAACATGCTACACATGGGCATTGAACGCCCAGAGTGTGCATCACTTCGGCGTTTAAACGCCAGAATGGTGTGCAAATGCATTTTACATGCCTAATTGGTGCAAGGATGTAAATCCTTGACACCTCAGGATCTGTGGACCCTACAGGATCCCCATTTAACATATTCTCCCCTCTTCTCAACATTCATTCTCTCACATCCATCCACTCTTCCCCATAAACCCCACCCACCTTCCAAATTCAAAAATCTTTCCCACCCAAACCCACCCTAAATGACCGGAACTACACCCACTCCCCTCCCTATATATACCCTTCCATTCTACTTCATTTTCACACAACACAAACCCCCTCTTCTACACCTTGACCGAAACACCTTCCCTTACTCTCCTCCATATTTTCTTCTTCTTCTTTTTCTCTTCTTTCTTCTCTTGCTCGAGGGCGAGCAATATTTTATGTTTGGTGTGGTCAAAGCATAATCTTTTTATTTTTCCATTACCATCAATGGCACCTAAGGCCGGAGTCATGGGAGATGGAAAGATTCATCTCCAAAAGCCATCAAGACCACTTTTATGATGTTGTGGCAAAGAAGAAGGTGATCCCTGAGGTCCCTTTCAAACTCAAGAAAAATGAGTATCCGGAGATCCGACATGAAATCCGAAGAAGAGGTTGGGAAGTCCTAACCAACCCCATGCAACAAGTCGAAATCTTAATGGTTCAAGAGTTCTATGCCAATGCATGGATCACTAGGAACCATGATCAAAGTGTGAATCCGAGACCAAAGAATTATCTCACAATGGTTCGGGGGAAACACTTAGATTTTAGTCCGAAAAATGTGAGGTTGGCATTCCACTTGCCCATGATGCAAGGAGATGAACGCCCCTACACTAGAAGGGTCAACTTTAATCAAAGGTTGGACCAAGTCCTTATGGACATATGTGTGGAAGGAACTCAATGGAAAAGAGACTCCAAAGGCAAGCCGGTTCAACTAAGAAGACTGGACCTCAAGCCTGTGGCTAGAGGATGGTTGGAGTTCATTCAACGCTCCATCATCCCTACTAGCAACCGATCTGAAGTTACTGTGGATCGGGCCATCATGATTCATAGCATCATGATTGGAGAGGACGTAGAAGTTCACGAAGTCATCTCCCACGAATTCTACAAAATAGCCGATAAGTCCTCTACTTTGGCAAGGCTAGCTTTTCGTCATCTTATTTGCCATCTATGTTACTCAGCTGGAGTTATCATAGAAGGAGACATCCTCATTGAGGAGGACAAGCCCATCACTAAGAAAAGGATGGAGCAAACAAGAGAGCCCACTCATGGAGCCCAAGGGACGCATGGGGGGAGCTCATCACCAAGAAATCCCGGAGATGCCTCAAGGGACGCACTTTCCTCCCAACAACTATTGGGAACAACTCAACACTTCCTTAGAAGATTTGAGTTACAATGTGGAACAATTAAGGGTGGAACATCATGAGCACTCTATCATTCTCCATGAAATAAGAGAAGATCAAAGAGCAATGAGGGAGGAGCAATAAAGGCAAGGAAGGGACATAGAAGAGCTTAAGGACATCATTGG
>NC_029775.3:48948975-48949107 GCF_000817695.3 Arachis duranensis | reverse complement strand
GAATTTAATTTAATTATATTGATGTGGTGACAATACTTTTTGCTTTCTGAATGAATGCTTAAACAGTGCATATTTTTGATCTTGTTGTTTATGAATGTTAAAACTGTTGGCTCTTGAAAGAATGATGAACAA
>NC_029775.3:48946374-48948400 GCF_000817695.3 Arachis duranensis | reverse complement strand
TTGATTTTCAGTTGCTTGGGGACAAGCAACAATTTAAGTTTGGTGTTGTGATGAGCGGATAATTTATACGCTTTTTGGCATTGTTTTTAGGTAGTTTTTAGTAAGTTCAAGCTACTTTTAGGGATGTTTTCATTAGTTTTTATGTTAAATTCACATTTCTGGACTTTACTATGAGTTTGTGTGTTTTTCTGTGATTTCAGGTAATTTCTGGCTAAAATTGAGGCACTTGAGCAAAACTCTGATAGGAGGCTGACAAAGGACTGCTGATGCTGTTGGAATCTGACCTCCCTGCACTCGAAATGGATTTTCTGGAGCTACAGAACTCCAAATGGTGCGCTCTCAACGGCGTTGAAAATTAGACATCCAGAGCTTTCCAGAAATATATAATAGTTCATACTTTATTTGGGAATTGATGACATAAACTGGCGCTCAACGCCAGTTCCATGTTGCTGTTTGGAGTAAAACGCCAGAAACACGTCACGACCCGGAGTTGAACGCCCAAAACACGTTACAACTTGGCGTTCAACTCCAAAAGAAGCCTTAGCTCGTGGATAGATCAAGCTCAGCCCAAACACACACCAAGTGGGCCCCGGAAGTGGATTTATGCATCAATTACTTACTCATGTAAACCCTAGTAGATAGTTTATTATAAATAGGACTTTTTACTAGTGTATTAGACATCTCTGGACGCCTAGTCCTTAGACCATGGGGGTTGGCCATCTGGCCATGCCTGAACCTTTCACTTATATATTTTCAACGGTGGAGTTTCTACACACCATAGATTAAGGGTGTGGAGCTCTGCTGTACCTCAAGCTTCAATGCAATTACTATTATTTTCTATCCAATTCGAATTATTCCTATTCTAAGATATTCGTTGAACTTCAACTTGATGAATGTGATGATCCGTGACACTCATCATCAATCTCACCTATGAACGCGCGTGATTGACAACCACTTACGTTCTACCCTAGACCGGGCGCATATCTCTTGGATTCCTTAATCAGAATCTTCGTGGTATAAGCTAGATTGATGGCGGCATTCATGAGAATCCGGAAAGTCTAAACCTTGTTTGTCGTATTCCGAGTAGGATTCTGGGATTGAATGACTATGACGAGCTTCAAACTCCTGAAGGCTGGGCGTTAGTGACAGACACAAAAGAATCAAGGGATTCTACTCCAACCTGATTGAGAACCGACAGATGATTAGCCGTGTTGTGATAGAGCATTTGGACCTTTTTCACTGAGAGGAAGGGATGTAGCCATTGACAACGGTGATGCCCTACATACAGCTTGCCATAGAAGGGAGTGATAAAATTGGATAAAAGCAGTAGGAAAGCAGAGATTCAGGAGGAGCACAGCATCTCCATACGCCTATCTGAAATCCCCATCATGGAAATACATGAGTAACTTTATCCTTATTTTATGTTTATTTACTATTATTTGATTTTCCAAATTCCATAATTTATTTAAATCCGCCTGACTGAGATTTACAAGATGACCATAGCTTGCTTCATACCAACAATCTCTGCGGAATCGACCCTTACTCACGTAAGGTTTATGATGAGCGGATATTTTGTATGCTTTTTGGGGGTAATTTCATGTAGATTTTAGCATGTTTTAGTTAGTTTTTAGTAGAATAATATTAGTTTTTAGGCAAAAATCATATTTCTAGACTTTACTATGAGTTTGTGTGTTTTTCTGTGATTTCAGGTATTTTCTGGCTGAAATTGAGGGAGCTGAGCAAAAATCTGACTTAGGCTGAAAAAGGACTGCTGATGCTATTGGATCCTGACCTCCCTGCACTCGAAATGGATTTTCTGGAGCTACAGGAGTCCAATTGGCGCGCTCTCAACGGCGTTGGAAAGTAGACATCCAGGGCTTTCCAGCAATATATAATAGTCCATACTTTGCGCGAGGATAGACGACGTAACTTGGCGTTAAACGCCAAGTTCATGCTGCTGTCTGGAGTTAAACGCCAGAAAAACGTCATTATCCGGAGTTGAACGCCCAAAACACGTCATAACCTG
>NC_029775.3:48936088-48937205 GCF_000817695.3 Arachis duranensis | reverse complement strand
TTAAACGCCAGAAAGATGCACCTTCTGGGCGTTTAACGCCAATCTGCTAGCATTCTGGGCGTTTAGAAAAACGCCCAGTAAAGCAGGACCTCCTGGCGTTCAACGCCAGGAAGAAGCATCACATGGGCGTTGAACGCCCAGGAGAAGCAACATTTGGGCGTTAAACGCCCAAACCATGCACCATGTGGGCGTTTAACGCCAGGATGGTGGGAGAAGGTACAATTTCGTTTTTCTTTGTATTTTTTCAAAATTTTTATGTTTCAATTCATGATTTCTTGCATAAACATATTTTAAATTATCACTTTCAATTCCAAAAGTTTGTATCCTAATTTCTAAAATCCAATGATTGCAAATTTTTTAGATTTATCTTAACCCAAAAGCCAAATGGCTTTCCAATTCAAGCCATCAGCTTTTCAAATTTGTTTTCAACACATCAATAATTCCTTTTAAAAATCTTCTTCAAAATTAAATTTCAAAATTATCTTTTAAATTATGATTCATATCTTTTCCTTTTTAAAATTATATCTTTTTCTGATCATATCTTTTAAATTATATCTTTTATCTTATCTCTTTCTAAAATTTTTTTTCGAAAATTACCCACCGCCCCCCTATATCTTGTGTTTGGCGCCCTCCTCATCATCACCATTCCACACTGCTCTCCTCCTATCCCTCTTCTTTCCTTTCTTTTGCTTGAGGACAAGCAAAGCTCTAAGTTTGGTGTGTTTTACCGTGATCACAAAAACTATTGTGTCTCTTGATCATGGCCCCTAAAGGGAAACAAACCGCCCCAAGAGGAAAGAAAGAAAGCGTTCCAAAGCCACTTTGGAACCAAGGGAAGTTCTTAACTAAAGAACATTCAGACCATTACTACAAGATAATGAGTCACAGATCAGTGATCCCGGAAGTCAGATTTGATCTGAAAGAAGATGAATATCCGGAGATCCAAGAGCAAATTCGAAACAGGAATTGGGAAATTCTGGCCAATCCTGAAACGAAAGTGGGGAAGAATATGGTTCAGGAATTCTATGCTAATCTATGGCAGACAGAAAGGCAAAGAATCATTGGAGCTGCTATCTTTGACCATAAGACAGTGGTCAGAGGAAAAATCATTCATACC
>NC_029775.3:48922223-48933774 GCF_000817695.3 Arachis duranensis | reverse complement strand
TGTGGAGAAGGTGATGATCCGTGACACTCATCACCTTCCTCAATCCATGAACGTGTGCCTGACAACCACCTCCGTTCTACATCAGATTGAATGAATATCTCTTAGATTCCCCAACAGAATCTTCGTGGTATAAGCCGGATTGATGGCGGCATTCATGAGAATCCGGAAAGTCTAAACCTTGTCTGTGGTATTCCGAGTAGGATTCCGGGATTGAATGACTGTGACGTGCTTCAAACTTTAACCTGCTGGGCGTTAGTGACAGACGCAAAAGAGTGATTCTATTCCAGTAGGAGCGGGAACCAACCGGTGATTAGCCGTACTGTGACAGAGTGCGTGCATAGTTTTCACTGCGAGGATGGGAAGTAGCCATTGACAACGGTGACACCCTACATAGAGCTTGCCATGGAAGGAACCTGCGTGTGAGAAGAGGATCTCAAGGAAAAGTAGAAATTCAAAGGATAAAGCATCTCCAAAACTCCAACATATTCTCCAGTACTGCAAATCAAAGTAACATTGTTCCCTCTTTTATCAATTCCAATAATTTCACTTTTAATCCAAATAATCCTATTGATATCCTGACTAAGATTAATAAAATAAATATTGATTGCTTCAAACCAATAATCTCTGTGGATTCGACCCTTACTCACGTAAGGTATTACTTGGACGACCCAGTACACTTGCTGGTTAGTTGAACGGAATTGTGCCCACTCGTACCAAAAATCCTAAGTTCCACAATTCTACAATAAATATATTAATACTATATTGATGTGATCACAATTTCGTCCACCAGTTTATTACTTGGACGACCCAGTACACTTGCTGGTTAGTTGAACGGAGTTGTGTCCACACATAGCAAAGAGCCATTATAATGAAATATATTCCATACAATAACAAAGAGTACAACATTGATGATCACAATTTCGTCCAACAATGCATGATCTCATGACTTGGAACAAAGCTTTGATGCACCCTGTTTGTTTGATTTCAGGACAAAGGAAGCAAAGAAGAGCCACGTTAGCCGCCACGTAGTCTCACTAACGTGACCACTAACATGGAATGGGAGCAAGCTTGCAGCGTTAGTGGAAAGGTTATCACCAATAACGCCTTCGAAACCCATCATAACCCACGTTAGTTGCCACGTTAGTTACATTAACGTGGGAACTAACGTGGAAGGAAAGGGAAGCTCCAACGTTAGTGGTAAAAGTAGACACTACTAACGTTCCAAAAGGCCACACATAGCCACGTTAAGAGTGACGTTAATTCAATTAAAGTGAACTCTAACGTGGAATAAAGAAGAGATCGCCAACATTAGTGACACTCACCTTTGTCACTAACGCTG
Source organism: Arachis duranensis (assembly GCF_000817695.3). Lineage (NCBI taxonomy): Eukaryota > Viridiplantae > Streptophyta > Magnoliopsida > Fabales > Fabaceae > Arachis > Arachis duranensis. The sequence goes on along the minus strand of NC_029775.3, from coordinate 48,932,435 downwards.
GATCAGGCCAAGATTGCCTATGTTAGTGGTCACATTAAGACCACTAACGTGAATGGTAACGTGGAGCAATGAATGACGGGCCAACGTTAGTGACACTAACCTTTGTCACTAACGTTGGAGATGGCAAGCACAACCACGTTAGTGGTCACGTTAATGCCATTAATGTGAGGCACTAACGTGGAAAGAAGGGGCATTTTGAAGCGTTAGTGACAAAGGTGAGTGTCACTAACGCCATCGAGCTTGGGCATGCCCACGTTGAGGGCCAGGTTAGTTACACTAACGTGGATCATTAACGTAGGAAAGAGGGACAAGGAGTAGCGTTATTGGTAAAAGTGAGTAGCGTTATTGTCACTAACTAACATTGAAGTTAACGTGGATCATCTGGTTTGGAATGTTAGTGACAAAGTTATCGTCACTAACGCTTTCGAACCCAAGTTTACACCTAACATTAACGCCACTAACGTCCTAACTAACGTCCTACCATGCCTGACTCACATTCTTTCTGCAAGCAAAGCTAAGCCCACTGAAGACTGTAACTGCTTCAACTAAAGATCAAGGGCCCATATCCAAGACTTGAAGAGCTGACTAGAAGATCAGAAGAGTAGTATATATAGGAAGTAGTTTTGAACTAGAAAAGAGGTTGGGCATTATTGGGAACTACATTCTGTATATTTACTTTTTCTGCAAATTCTAGTTTACTGGAGAATGCACTCTTCTCTATCATCTTCCATTTTCAGAGCTATGAACAACTAAACCCCTTTTCATTGGGTTAGGGAGCTCTGTTGTAATTTACGGATCAATTATAGTTTTCATTCTTCTTTCTCTTTCTTTTCTCTTGATTTACTAGAAAGCTTTCTATCTTAAATCAATTGGTTAGTTGTCTTGGAAAAGAAACTCTCCATAATTGGATCTCCTCTGAGCCTTCGAAAAGGGATGAGGAGATCATGCTAGAATTATTTTCTCATGTTGGACCAAATTGGGGTTTAGATGGATATAGTGACATATAATCCTACCAACACTTTGATTTGGAAATACATGTGGTATAATCAGTGACCATACTTCATCTCTTCCCATGAGCAATTAAATCAAGGAATTGGATAATTGTTCAAGCTTAGAGAGATTGGGTTGCCAAGGAATTGGGATCCAATCACTTAAGATTGCCAAGGAGATCAATGAATGCATTGATTGAGGAAGAGATGAGAATGAACTTGATCCGGAGAATGCAACATCTCCTAAGCCCAATGAATCCCCCATTTTTGATCTTACCCATTCCCTTTACCTTCTGCCATTTAGTTTTATGTTCATCTCTCCAAATCCCCGTTTAAGATTCTACAATTTACTTTCTGCAATTTACATTCCGCCATTTATTTCCAGCATTTACATTTTCTGTCATTTTCTTTCCCGCCATTTTGTTTTCTGTAATTATCAACTCAACTTCTGCTTAGCTCAACTAGAACATTCCTCCAATTAAAGTTTCTTGACCAATCAATCCCTGTGATGGCCTCACTCTATTGTGAGTTTTTACTTGACGACAATTCGGTATACTTGCCGAAGAAAAATTTGTTGAGAGACAAGTTTTCGTGCATCAGTTACGAGAAGAACTGAGAGAGCGAGTTGAGATGCCAGAGGGAGCAGATGCGATGATAGCGGCAGCAGAGAGAGCTCTGCAACGATGGGAGTAGATGTGACGAGAGCGGCGACGGAGGGATCTCATGCGACGCAAGGGATGACAGAGATAGATTGTGCGATGCAACGGTGGCAGCGACAGCGGCGAAAGAAGCAGAAATAGCAACCACGGAGAGAAGAAGTAGCTCGTGCTACGGAGAGAAGAAGAAGCTTGTGTTTCATTTGGAAGAAGCTCGTGTTTCATTTAGGTTTAATTCAATATTTTCGACGGAAAATTTTTAATTATAGACGGATTTTTCGTCTGTAATAATTTAATAAAATATAGTGTTTTGTCCATTTAATTACAGACAGATTTTTCGTCTGTAACTATTTTTTATGGAAAAAAATTAATTTTTCTGACAGAATTATTGACGGATTCTCATTTCCATCTATAATTTATGCTAATTCATTTTTTTTGTTTTCCGACAAAAAATCTTTCTAAAATTTCGTCTGTATTTTCGTGGGATAAAATCCATCAAAAATATTCGTCTGTAATAATTAATTTTCTAGTAGTGCTTGTAATTTATTGCAAAACTCATGTTGACGACCTTTAGAATTTTTTGATATCCTAAAGCCATCATAGTATTTTCTTATTAGGCCAATATTATTTTTTTGGGTACAAGTTACACCAATATTAATATAAATATCATAACCTGCAACAAAGACACCAAAAAAATATAACATGCAACACTTTTATATATGTTAGGCTCAACCGCTCGAAAATCAAAATCCACCTACTCGTGTTAAACCGGACTTATATATATATATTATATAAATATTAAATTTGCCATGTTTATATTAAAGACTAATAAGAGATTAATTAATCATTGCTTTAACATTATTTTATGTCAATTTCTGTACAACTGAATTGCTGCAGAACTGTCCTATAAATTGAACATTAAAGATAATTGATGCATCATTATTGTACTTATCTTTGGTAAAATTTGTAGCTGTGAAGACAATACCTGTCTTCTATATATGTAGAAGGATTTTTCCTTCTACACGCTAGTAAGGCCCTTATTTTATTTTTTCTGTTAAGATTATGTCTATTATCTTTATTTAGAATTTTAGATGTTATTTATAAAAGAATTTTAAATTTTAAATAAAATAAAATTTATTTGATATAAAACAATCATTTATGTTAAGTAATTTGGCCTCATTTTTGTTAAATAATAAGTCTTTAAATAACTATTGATTGGTACATTATTAATAAAATATTTTTTTAAAAAAAAATTGATCAAATCTTGAATTAGGTTCTTAATTATAAGTATCTTAAATTTAAAAAAAATGTTTTGTTAACTCTAATATTTTTACATTGGCAAGGGTTTAATTATAAAATTAAAAGTAATATAAAAATTCAATTAAAAAAATATAGAACTAATTACAAATTTGATATAACTATAAAAATAAATAAAATATTTAAACCATAATTAAATTAGTTATGCAAAATAATTGTAATATTATATGTGTATAGCAAAAAATGATTTATTTTCATAAATACAAAAATTAATTTAATAGTGTATTATTTGTCTTCTGATAAAACTATTTTGGTGTAATATCATTTCAACTCGTCACATTAGTATTATTTAGTGTATCAATCAATAATTATTAAAAAAATTATTATTTAACAAAAATGAGACCAAGTTATTTAAAATTGTACAATGATTATTTTATATCTCATAAATTTTATTTTACTTGAAAATTAGAATTCTTTTAGAAATAACATTTTAAATGCCAAATAATTATAATAGACATAAACAGGAGAAATGAAATAAAAGGGGGAGGTTGTGTAATCTAAAAAGAGGACAAGGATAAATTTTTATTTTCTGATCAAAACAAATTTTCATTTTGTTATTTTTAATAATAAAATAAAATAAAATATTTTAAAAAAAGATAAAAACAAAAACAAAAAAATGAAGAAAGCTAACATTTAATTGTTTTAGACTTTTAATTAAAATTTATGATTGATCTAATTTTTGTTTGGCTCAATATAAAAAAAAAAAACATAACTCTAATTGTTAATTACATTTTAAACAGACAAACTATTTTTGGACTTGAACTTGACAAAAATAACATATAAATCACCGCTTATCACATAAAAACTAAGCCACATAATTTTTATAAGTATAGATATTTAGTTTAATTACTATGTTAGGTTCTATAGTTTCGCAAAATTTTTAATTAGGTCCCTATATTTTTTTTTTCTTTTAATTGGGTCCTTGCACCAATTTTTTTTTTCAATTAGGTCTCTACCGTGACCAAATAGTTAGATTTAACAGAATATTTCGTTCCTAAATTAAAGATTCTCTAACTTTTTCCTAAATCCCTAATTCTCTTTCACTCTTATTTTCTGAAATACCAAAATAACTCTTCCACAAATAGAAGAAACATGTATTTTTCTAAAATACCAAAAGAGCCCCTTACATCTTATCCCGAAGAAAATAACACTAGCTAGCCCTCAGTTACTCTGTGGAGATCACGTTCAATGTTATCTTCTGCGTTGGTCTGTCGTCTTCATCCATCTGTTGCGTCGTTTGCAGCGGACGCTTGCTGGTCGACCGTCCGTCGAGTCCTTCTCTTTGCGTTGGTCTGTTCTGCGTTATTCTGTTCGGAGATCTTCTGCGCTATTTTTCCATCCAAGCCGTCGCCGTCCCTCCCAGTGCTTCGCCTCGCCTGACGTCGCTGTGCCGCACCACACCGCGTCGAGCGTCGCCGCGCCTGACCTCCTGTCTAGCCTCTCATCCCCGCGCTGCGCCTCTCCTCGATCTCCATGTGCTCGATCTGTCACAAAACAAGTAACACATAACATTTAATTTGTTTTTCTGTTTTTAAAACTTGATGTAACATGTTTATGCTAATTTTAATTTTCAAAAAGTATGGCATTGGTGGTTGAGTATCTAATTTTTGAATTGATTTCTGAATTATTTTGATATAGTAATTTAGGATTTACAATTTGAATATTTATGTACAGAAATTTTGTTAATTGGTGAATTGACATATAAATTAATTTTTTGCTAATGATGAATTTTGTTTATTGTTGATTGTTGATTGTTGTTGCTGTGATGATGCTGCTTTATTAGGACTCTGTTTCTCTTTTTTTTAATGTAGTGATGGGGATTCGGATTTTATCATCATGGTGGCAAGTTTTAGGTATTTCTACTAAATTTGGGTTTGGTTGGTGATGCAAAAACAGTTGTGGATACTCTGAATAAGGAGATTAAGGATGATCCTTTTTATTTGGCCCGGAACCACCTTAGGTGGAAGTTGTATCAAAGAAGTTTAAGGATAATGTGGCAAATATGGAGGCTCAGATTGCTAAGGATGTTGTGCCATTCGATTTCTTGACACCAATGAGGATTATAATTGATGCAATTCTTGGAGTCGGAAGCCCCGCTCCGATAGTGGTGTCCGAGGGTGCAAACACCATGGATGTAGGTAGGGCTATATTGGTCACCTAGGACTAGGTTGGATGCAGGGACTTGGGGGACCATAGGGGTTGGCCTCCGTGCTTATGTTTATCTATTTAATTGCCCTTCCATTGGGTTATGTGGATTGATGCCCTTATCGTTAGTTATATTTTCATCATCATATAATGGAATGATTTTTATTTTAGTCTATACATTATTATTAAGTAACAACTAGAATTAAGATCTTATATGAGTGTCTTGTCATGCCGGAGTGTTCTTCCACTATGAGTGTCTTGCCAGGATCCATCCAAAGGAGGTGGAACTTGTGGATTTGATACACAGACAGAGAGTTTCATGTGTCTTTGTGAGAATGAAAATTTCACTACCCATTGCAAAGGTATCTTACAACCTTAATAATATAATTCTGCCCTTTTAGTAAAGTAATGATCATGACTTGAATTTTGTATGTTATTTTGCAGATTATAATGTTGCACAACACAATACGAGGGCACGTATAATTGCAGGTTGTTACAGCTAATTGAAGTGGTGTATTGATTATTGTTCATAGCAAACTTTTTCAAGTTGAAAATAAGGGTAATGTGTTGTGTCTGCAGAAACAGTAACTGACATTTCGGTTACTGGGACATTTGGAATTGGAGCAGGTATCTGGTACTTAAAAAAAATGAGAGCTAAAACAATATGAACACACTCTTCTGTCTGATATATAATTCTTTCTTTAGAAAAAATTACGTTAATAAATTCTTTATCTTATTGTATTGTATTAAATTTGATTTGTTATATTTTTGAAAATAATTTTGACAATTCATATTTTAGTACTGTGGACAACACCATATATTATACGTTTATGTATTTGTTTATGCTTTAATTTTCCAATACTACTCATCAGTTAGTACATTTATGAGTAAATACCCTTTCCGACCACTGTCCATTTTGAAAATTGACTGCACGCCCCCTAATCTTTATAAATTATCAAATTGGCCCTTATCCATTTACTCCATGATACCAATTAGCCCTTGAATTGGTTTCTCCGTTCAAAGTCGACGAAAAACGCTGAGGTGTAACGTGCAGCCCGTGACGTGGCGTTGGATCATCAGACATGGATTGCTCTGTAGGCATGTGGACAAATAAGCCCCTGCAGACTCAGCAAAGCGACGTCGTTTTAAAAAGAAGTCATTTGGCTCATTTAGGGCAAAATCTCAGTCTCCCCATTTCTGAACCCTAAGACTAGTGCCTGAAGCATGAGCGATCCAGAGCAATCTTCAACCTCTAACACACGCCGTGTCTGGAGGAAGAATTTGGTGGGTTCGAGTAGCAATGCAAGTGAGGGTAAGAAGGCCAAGTTCCAGCACCCTAAATGCAAGTGTGGCACCTATGCAGTCATGCAACAGTTTGGGACAGCCAAGAACCCAGACAGAATCTTCCTGGGTTGTTCCTACTATGGCGTAAGTGTGCACCCATCTTCAATTTATGTAATCAACTTCCTACGTTGTTTAACAAATTGTATTCACTATAATGGCAATTGCAGATGGAGCAAAGTCATTGCAACTTTTTTGTTTGGCTGGACGAACTGATTGCTAAACGTTTTGGTAATGAAGATGACAATGATGTTCAAAGAAGAATGATGAGGATGCAGAAAAGGTTGGAGCAACTGGAATTCAAGATTGAAGATGAATATGAAGCAAAATAAAAAAATGTAGTAATAGCCATAGTGTGTTTGTTATGCTGGCAATGTTAACTGTATTAACAGCAATTGTGTTTATAGTGTTTTAGGGTATATTGTGTTACTTTAAGTGATGCATGGATATCTGTTAAGATTTGGGTTAATTTGCTTTGTAATTGTAGATTCTAAATGAATTGAATGTGAATTTTTCTTTGTAATAGTGTAAAGACTGAACCCAAGATAACTCTGCACAATGCTGTATAAGCTAAAAGCATAATGTTTATATTCATACTGCTAAGCACAAAGGCATTTATATAGTGAGCCAAAATCATCAGCACATGTCTGAATTCACAAAACAAATTTAGTGTATTACTTCCAACAACTTGACAACCAAAAAATTTTACATCAAAATATTCATATTATAACTAGGATTATGTCATTTCTGAAGTCTTGGTGGCCTAAACCCATATGTTGGCTTGAATTTGTGGGGTGTATTTAGGCTTGGTGTGGGGATAAACATGAAGGGAGTTGTGGCTGTCCCTGAGTCAGTTGCTCCTTCAGGTGGAAGTTGTTGCTGAGTTGATGCTTGTGAGTTTTGGGTTGTTGCTTACTATAGAGGTGGCTGAACTGTTGGGCTTACGGCCTGCTGTTGAGGGTGGTGCACTGTAGGTGCTGGAGGTCTAGTTATAGCTTGCTTGGGTCTAAAATTTGGCCTGTGGTTGAGTGTAGTTGGGGTAGCAGGATTTGAGGGCTCAGTGTTGTAGTCCACACCCTAAACCACATGAAAACAATTCAATTTATTGTATATGCTCTTGGGCCAATTAATTTTATAGTTAAAGGGCATGAATCTGTAAAATAACATTACCTCTACTGGTAGTTGGGCAGGGTGTGAAGATTGAGCGTCAACCCTTGTCTCTTGTTGGACTGAGTGAGTGTTAGAGGTCTTTGGGTCTTTTTTCTTTTGCCTTTTTGCTTTACCCTGTGAAAGACATATGAGAAGCAAAGTAAGCACAGCCATGATAGAAAAAAAATTTTAAGTTTAGGGTCTCAGACAAAAAACTACCACTGGATCAATAGATGTGGCAGTAACATTTTGGGGAATATTGCTTCCAACTCCTTCCCCGGCCTGTGCAAATCCAAAAATAACAATCTCAGCAATAACATCTCAACTACTATACTACTCAATTGAATAGAGGAAATAACAATTACTACAATGGAAAAGAAAAACATGTAGAACTCTTTTAACCTGTGCTTCCTGCTGATCTGGAGGTGGCTGTGATGATTGGTTTCCAGTTTGTTGTTGCTTTGCCTTCTTTCATTTTGGCTGCCAATTCGGATTTGCAGGAGGTCCTTTGCAAGTCATGTGGTAGTGTCCCTTTTGCCCAAATTTACTGCACGTGACTTGGAATGACTTCCTCACCTTGTGACCTTGCTACTGTATTTGTGACTCATCCACCATATCAACAGCCCTTTTTTTGGTTGGTCTCCCAGGGGGTCTCCTAATGATTGGTGCCTCTGGATGCAGCCTGTTTGTTTCTTCCCAAAACTCCTCAGAATTCACTGGTTTAATGGAGTCCCCATAAGTAGCCCGAACAGCTTCCATTGTAAGCCATTTATGTGCAAAATCCTCTGGCCTCAGCCCTTGTTTCCTTAACCTTGAGATAGCAGCCATTGCATGCTTGCAAGGCAACCCTGGTAAGATAGATACATAAATGACTTTTACTCAATCAATATTTACTTAAATTATTGCCAAGAAATGAGTTGATGAATAAACCTGTTAGTTGCCAAACGTTGCAAGCACAGTCATTGCAAATTAACAGCCACTCTGGTCTGGTACCTCTGGACTTCAAACAATACCCTTGCCTCATCCCCAGCCCACTCTGCTGTCCACTTATTGCTCTCAGGAATGATGTACTCATCCAGCCTTAGTTGTTGAACTGGAGCCAATTTACCCTTGCATTTGCTTATTCTGTGCTTGTGCCCTACCATCTTTTACATAACGTAACTTCGAAGCTCCTCGCACATAGTTAAAATCAGTTTCTCTCTATACTCCACAATCTTGGCATTTCAAACTTCGCACATGTTATTGGTGATATTGTCACACTTCGGCCCATGGCTAAAGTAAGACTTCGTCCATGCACTAGGATCAAACTTCCATAGATACTCCCAAGCATCCTTGTTCACCTTCTTCACAAGTTTCATTGAGTCTTTGAATTCTCTCATTGTTGTGCTCATAGCAGCCTTCCAAACTAACCCTTTTGTGTGCTTGTCCTTAAAGTGCTTGATGAAGTTTTTCCATATATTTAAGACACAATTCCTATGATGGGCTTATGGCATTACCTCATGCAATGCCTTAGCCAACCCCTGCAATAACAATTCATAAGAACAGTTGAATTAACAAGTAAGCACAGAACACAAACCATATAACAAAAAGGAAACACAAAGAAATAAGTAATGTAACCTTCTGCTGGTCAGACATGAAGTTCCACCCATTGGCAGCCGCAGAACCAAGATCATCATGCAGGATTGAAAGAAACCATTTCCAGGATTCAGTGTTCTTAGCTTCAACTACAGCAAATGCTATAACAAAGAAACTATTATTGGCATCCTGCCCCATAGCTGACAACAGATGACCACCAAAGTACCCTTTTAAGAAGCATCCATCCAATCCAATCAGAGGGCGACAGCCCACCTTGAAACCTTTCTTGCAAGCATCCAATGAAATGTACAACCTATTGAATAGTGGACGACCCTTTGGTTGAGGAATTACATCAATCATACCAGTGGATCGAGGATTGCTTCTATGAATTTCATTTAAGTAGTCATGTAGCTTTCCATATTGTTCTCACTCCTTTCCAATTGCTTGTTCTCTAGCAGCTTTCAAGGCTCTGTATATCATCCTATAGTTGATACGGACATTATAGTCCTACTTCATGTGCTCTAGTGCCTCTTTCGGAGTCAATAGAGGTTAAGTTACCAACCTTTTTACTAACTTTCTTGTCACCCAAGCTCTATCAGCCATGTTACTGCTCAAATTCCTACCACAGTTATGCTCTCCAATGAATGTCTTGATTTGAAAACTTAGACTCTGACTATTATGAGAGCAAAACACCAGCCATGGACAACCCTCCTCAGCACACCTTGCTCTAATCCTCTTTGGCTCATTCTTCAAATACATAAGCTCTTTTCCCTCATATACAAAGTAATCCTTAAGTGCTTGCTTGAACATTGCCATGGTCTCAAAGTGTTGTCCAACCTAAAACTGAACTTCACCATACTCTGCATCCTCATTGAAATCAGGATATCTTGCCTTATGCTCCTCATCTGAGTCAGAAATTGGGGAGTTAAATGCCTCAGACTCATATTCATATGGCTTTTCCAGGTCTGAGTCCAACTCCTCAGCCACTGGATCTGAATTGGGCTTATCCCTTGCCTCATCATTTGGGTCAACATCACCTG
>NC_029775.3:48874941-48921600 GCF_000817695.3 Arachis duranensis | reverse complement strand
ATGATGAGGCAAGGGATAAGCCCAATTCAGATCCAGTGGCTGAGGAGTTGGACTCAGACCTGGAAAAGCCATATGAATATGAGTCTGAGGCATTTAACTCCCCAATTTCTGACTCAGATGAGGAGCATAAGGCAAGATATCCTGATTTCAATGAGGATGCAGAGTATGGTGAAGTTTAGTTTTAGGTTGGACAACACTTTGAGACCATGGCAATGTTCAAGCAAGCACTTAAGGATTACTTTGTATATGAGGGAAAAGAGCTTATGTATTTGAAGAATGAGCCAAAGAGGATTAGAGCAAGGTGTGCTGAGGAGGGTTGTCCATGGCTGGTGTTTTGCTCTCATAATAGTCAGAGTCTCAGTTTTCAAATCAAGACATTCATTGGAGAGCATAACTGTGGTAGGAATTTGAGCAGCAACATGGCTGATAGAGCTTGGGTGACAAGTAAGTTGGTAAAAAGGTTGGTAACTCAACCTCTAATGACTCCGAAAAAGGCACTAGAGTACATGAAGCAGGACTATAATGTCCATATAAACTATAGGATGATATACAGAGCCTTCAAAGCTGCTAGAGAGCAAGCAATTGGAAAGGAGCGAGAACAATATGGAAAACTACATGACTACTTAAATGAAATTCACAGAAGCAATCCTGGATCCACTGGTATGGTTGATGTAATTCCTCAACTGGAGGGTCGTCCACTCTTCAATAGGTTGTACATTTCACTGGATGCTTGCAAGAAAGGCTTCAAGGCGGGCTGTCGCCCTCTGATTGGATTGGATGGATGCTTCTTAAAAGGGTACTTCGGAGGTCATCTGTTGTCAGCTGTGGGGCAGGATGCCAATAATAGTTTCTTTGTTATAGCATTTGCTGTAGTTGAAGCTGAGAACACTGATTCCTAGAAATGGTTTCTTTCAATCCTTCATGATGATCTTGGTTCTGTAGTTGCCAATGGGTGGAACTTCATGTCTGACCCCACAGAAGGTTACATTACTAGTTTCTTTGTGTTTCCTTTTTGTTATATGGTTTGTGTTCTGTGCTTACTTGTTAATTCAATTGTTCTTATGAATTGTTATTGCAGGGGTTGGCTAAGGCATTGCATGAGGTAATGCCACAAGCCATCATAGGAATTGTGTCTTACATATATGGAAAAACTTCATCAAGCACTTTAAGGACAAGCACACAAAAGGGCTAGTTTGGAAGGCTGCTAAGAGCACAACAATGAGAGAATTCAAAGACTCAATGGAACTTGTGAAGAAGGTGAACAAGGATGCTTGGGGGTATCTACAGAAGTTTGATCCTGGTGCATGGACGAAGGCTTACATTAGCCATGGCTCGAAGTGTGACAATATCACCAATAATATGTGCGAAGTTTGGAACGCCAAGATCGTGGAGTATAGAGAGAAACCGATTTAACTATGTGAGAGGAGCTTCGAAGTTACATTATGCGAAAGATGGCAGGGCACAAGCACAGAATAAGCAAATGCAAGGGTAAATTGGCTCCAGTTCAACAACTAAGGCTGGATGAGTACATCATTCCTAAGAGCAACAAGTGGACGGCAGAGTGGGTTGGGGATGAAGCATGCAGTGGCTGCTATCTCAAGGTTAAGGAAACAAGGGCTGAGGCCAGAGGATTTTGCACATAAATGGCTTACAATGGAAGCTGTTCGGGCTACTTATGGGGACTCCATTAAATCAGTGAATTCTAAGGAATTTTGGGAAGAAACAAACAGGCTGCGTCCAGAGGCACCAATCATTAGGAGACCCCCAGGGAGACCAACCAAAAAAAGGGCTGTTGATGTGGTGGCTGAGTCACAAATGCAGCAGCAAGGTCACAAGGTGAGGAAGTCATTCCAAGTCACGTGCAGTAAATGTGGGCAAAAGGGACACTACCACATGACTTGCAAAGGACCTCCTGCAAATCCGAATTGGCAGCCAAAATGAAAGAAGGCAAAGCAACAACAAACTGGAAACCAATCATCACAGCTACCTCCAGATCAGCAAGAAGCACAGGTTAAAAGAGTTCTACATGTTTTTCTTTTCCATTGTAGTAATTGTTATTTCCTCTATTCAATTGAGTAGTATAGTAGTTGAGATGTTATTCTTGGATTTGCACAGGCCGGGGAAGGAGTTGGAACCAATGTTCTCCAAAATGTTACTGCCACATCTATTGATCCAGTGGTAGTTTTTTGTCTGAAACCCTAAACTTAAGTTTTTTTTCTATCATGGTTGTGCTTACTTTGCTTCTCATATGTCTTTCACAAGGTAAAGCAAAAAGGCAAAAGAAAAAAGTCCCAAAGACCTCTAACACTCACTCAGTCCAACAAGAGACAAGGGTTGACACTCAATCTTCACACCCTGCCCAACCACCAGTAGAGGTAATGTTATTTTACAGATTCATGCCCTTTAACTATAAAATTAATTGGCCCAAGAGCATATACAATAAACTGAATTATTTTCGTGTGGTTTAGGGTGTGGACTACAACACTGAGTCCTCAAACCCTGCTACCCCAAACTGCACTCAACCACGGGCCAAATTTCAGACCCAAGCAAGCTATAACTAGACTTCCAGCACCTACAGTGCACCACCCTTAACAGCAGGCCACAGCCCCAACAGTTCAGCCACCTCTACAGCAAACAACAACCAAAAACTCACAAGCATCAACTCAGCAACAACTTTCACCTGAAGGAGCAACTGACTTAGGGACAGCCACAATTCCCTTCATGTTTATCCCCACACCAGGCCTAAATGCACCCCACAAATTCAAGCCAACAAATGGGTTTAGGCCACCAAGACTTCAGAAATGACATAATCCTAGTTATAGTTATGAATATTTTGGTGTAAAGTTTTTTGGTTGTCAAGTTATTGGAAGTAATACACTAAACAATATGGAACATGTTTTTTGTTTTGTGAATTCAGACATGTGCTGATGATTTTGGCTCACTATGTAAATGCCTTTGTGCTTAGCAGTATGAATATAAACATTATGCTTTTAGCTTATACAGCATTGTGCAGAGTTATCTTGGGTTCAGCCTTTACATTATTACAAAGAAAAATTCACATTCAATTCATTTAGAATCTACAATTACAGAGCAAATTAACCCAAATCTTAACAGATATCCATACATCACTTAAAGTAACACAATATACCCTAAAACACTACAAACACAATTGCTGTTAACACAATTAACATTGCCAGCATAACAAACACACTATGGCTATTACTACATTTTTTTATTTTGCTTCATATTCATCTTCAATCTTGAATTCCAGTTGCTCCAACTTTTTCTCCATCCTCATCATTCTTCCTTGAATATCATTGTCATCTTCATTACCAAAACGTTTAGCAATCAGTTTGTTCAGCCAAACAAAAAAGTTGCAGTGACTTTGCTCCATCTGCAATTGCCATTATAGTGAATACAACTTGTTAAACAACGTAGGAAGTTGATTACATAAACTGAAGATGGGTGCACACTTACGCCATAGTAGGAACAACCCAGGAAGATTATGTCTGGGTTCTTGGCTGTCCTAGACTGTTGCATGACTGCATAGGTGCCACGCTTGCATTTAGGGTGCTGGAACTTGGCCTTTTTTCCCTCACTTGCATTGCTACTCGAACCCACCAAATTCTTCCTCCAGACACGGCGTGTGTTAGAGGTTGAAGATTGCTCTGGATCGCTCATGCTTCAGGCACTAGTCTTAGGGTTCAGAAATGGGGAGACTGAGATTTCGCCCTAAACGAGCAAAATGACTTCTTTTTAAAACGACGTCGCTTTGCTGAGTCTGCATGGGCTTATTTGTCCACATGCCTACAGAGCAATCCACGTTTGATGATCCAACGCCACGTCACGGGCTGCATGTTACACCTCAGCATTTTCCGTTGACTTTGAACGGAGAAACTAATTCAAGGGCTAATTGGTATCACAGAGTAAATGGATAAGGGCCGATTTGATAATTTATAAAGGTTAGGGGGCATGTAGTCAATTTTCAAAATGGACAAGGGTCGGAAAGGGTATTTACTCATTGCTTGTTCTCTAGCAGCTTTCAAGGCTCTGTATATCATCCTATAGTTGATATGGACATTATAGTCCTGCTTCATGTGCTCTAATGCCTCTTTCGAAGTCATTAGAGGTTGAGTTACCAACCTTTTTACCAACTTACTTGTCACCCAAGCTCTATCAGCCATGTTACTGCTCAAATTCCTACCACAGTTATGCTCTCCAATGAATGTCTTGATTTGAAAACTTAGACTCTGACTATTATGAGAGCAAAACACCAGCCATGGACAACCCTCCTCAGCACACCTTGCTCTAATCCTCTTGGGCTCATTCTTCAAATACATAAGCTCTTTTCCCTCATATACAAAGTAATCCTTAAGTGCTTGCTTGAACATTGACATGGTCTCAAAGTGTTGTCTAACCTAAAACTGAACTTCACCATACTCTGCATCCTCATTGAAATCAGGATATCTTGCCTTATGCTCCTCATCTGAGTCAGAAATTGGGGAGTTAAATGCCTCAGACTCATATTCATATGGCTTTTCCAGGTCTGAGTCTAATTTCTCAGCCACTAGATCTGAATTGGGCTTATCCCTTGCCTCATCATCTGGGTCAACATCACCTGGCCCATTACCTTGATCTCCACTAGGCCAACTGTTTTGCTCATTGTCTGCTTCTTGTTGGGATAGAACATGTTTTCTTTTTCTTCCAACATGCCTCTTTGCCTTCTTCTTCTTAGTCCTAGGAGACGTGTCCTTATCACCAAAACTACCAGGTGGCACATTTTTCTTCTTTTTAGGTGTCTGTTGTCTAACACAACTCTTCTTCCTAGCACCCTTTTGTCCAGCATCCATTGCCTCTTTCATCCTCACACTAGGCTGCTTCTTCCTCACACTCTTCTTCTGTACATTTACTTCCTCATCACTACTACTACTATCAGATTCTAATCTAGTTGGAGGGGGTTTGTAGGGTTCGTCTTCAGTTGTTTCATATCCATCATCGGAAGAAGGTGAATCTACCTCAACAATATCAGGTCCATATACTGGTTGACTAACATCATGCTCAAAGTAAATAACCAGCAAATTCGACTCCACATTCTCCATCTTTTTATCACACATTTCATTGATTTCCTTATCCCCTTTGAGAACATGCAACCCAGACTCTAAATCAAGGGCACTGCTATCATACCAATACATCTGTTTGTAACTTATATACCCTAAATCCTTGAACATTTCCTCCAAATCCTTGAAATTAACATAATCTATGTCTAACGGAGGAAATGTCTCAACACTTCCATCGCGGTAGAACAATGCACCATCTTCATCCCGTTTAAACCAACCCCCATGATGAAAAACATGGACTATTTCATATGACATCTATTAGAATAATAATGTGCAATAATTAGAAATTAATTAACTACTTCCATCACGCCTCATTTTAACATTTTAGAACATGCATGGGGTGATCACTAATCCAAATCATCATTAACAATAACCAAGTTCAGTAAAAAAAATGGAGCATCACAAGCTAACGAAGCCTCAAGATCAGATAGCGACACTAACCTTAGTAGCGCCGTCAGTTCCTCCGTCTGCAGCACCGTCAACACCTCCCTGTTGGAAGTCTCTGTCAGCTTGCTTGGAGGGAGACGTTTCGGTCTCTTAGGATTTCTTCGTAATTTTGAGGAGAGAACGAGGGTGATGTATGGTGATTGGGGTGTGCACAAGGGAGAGAATGGGATTTCACCCCAAACGAGCAAAATGATGCCAAGTAAAATGACGTCGTTTTGCTGAGTCTGCAGAGGCTTATTTATCCACATGCTTACAGAGCAATCCATGTTTGATGATCTAAAGCCACGTCACAGGCTGCACATTACACCTCAACATTTTTCGTCGACTTTGAACGGAGAAACCAATTCAAGAGCTAATTAATATTACGGAATAAATGTATAAGAGCCGATTTGATAATTTATAAAGATTAGGGGCGTGTAGTCAATTTTTAAATTAGACAAGACCGAAAAGAATATTTACTCTACATTTATTAGGTGTTGGATTTCATGGTAATGCCTAATTAGTTTGCTATCTGTTTTGCGTTATCGTTATTTGGTGCTATATAAACGTTTCTTTTGTTTAAAAAGGTTGGATTAGAACTCCCTCCTATAGCATACATTTTCCACTCATCATATTGGTTGTTGACCACATGGGCGAAACCAAATATTTTTAATTTTATTAAATTTTTAATTAAATACTTATATTTTTTAATTAAGTCTTTAAGGGTATATAAATAATTTTATAATTCATTAATATTTTTTTAATGTTTAACGTTAATAAAAATTAAATTAAAAAAATATATATAAAAATTCAATTAAAAATAAATAAAAACTTAATTAAAAATTCGATAAAATTATAAAAACCTACAAAATAATTAAGCCTAGATATTTTTATCTATCTATACCGTAGCATTCCTTCCCCCATAAACATTAGCGTGAAACATTATAAAACTTACCTGTCAAATAGTACTGCAAATTTTGTGTCTTTTATTATTTTTATTTTAATTACTCTTCATCTCACTCGTATGTATAAAATCTAAAATCTGTTCATCAATAATTATGCAGTAAACATTTTTTCTACTCCATTCTTTAATTGTAATAAACTCTCTTTATTCATAATACCCCCAATCAAAAGAAAAAAAAAACTTAAATGAGATAAAAGGAGATAGTACTAAGGGTTATTATAAATAATTAAAAGTTTTTAACATCTTTAGTAAATATATAATAAATACATTAAAAACTTATAATTTTTAACTTTTTTCATAAAAAAAGTTTAATTGATAATTTTAAATAAAACTCTAGTACTAGAAAGTGATAAACTTAATTATCTTAACATTCTTCGTTAACTGCAGTATTTTATTCTATTTAAATTAATAGTCAAATTTATCTCTAAAAAATATTCATTCTTTAAATTAATTCTTAAGAAAAATTAAATTAATCATAGTTGTGCTTGAAAAAAAAAACATACATTAATTGATTATTTTGTTAGTTAGATAATAATGTGTCATTGTAAGTGCCACATGACATGATAGTATAGATTAATACTACATACCACAAAATAATTGACCAAGTCATACCACGTATTATCTAATATGTCATAAATTTATTTAGAATCAAATTAGTTTCTAAAAATATACACATAAGTTATTTTTACCATTAAATTTTAAAAATAAATCAAATTAGTCCTTATATAAATCTCTCTCTTCTTTCATAATATTAAATTTCTAACATTTTTAATACTATTAATATTAATATTATTTTTTAGATCTTAATAAACAAAATTCTCTTTAAATAAAATAATAGAAATAATTAACGATCAATTACTATGCAGGTCCTTATAGTTTCACCGAATTTTTAATTAGGTCCCTATACTTTTTTTTTTCAATTGGGTCCCTATACATTATTTTTTTTTTCAATTTAGTCATTGTTAACGTTAAACGTTTAAAAAATGTTAGTGAATTGTGAAATTACTTGTATACCCCTAGGGACCTAATTGAAAAGAAAAAAATATAGAGACCTAATTGAAAATTTAGAAAAATTATAAAAATTCAATGAAAGATATTCCTATAATCCCTATTTAATAATTCTACGATATAAAAAATATTTCTATAATCCCTTTTATTTTATCACTATCATTTGTTTCTTATTTATATACAAATTGTACCAAAAATACTGTCTCTTTATTTTTTTTGACTTTCAAAATACCTTATCTTAAGAATATACAAAAAAATAATGGATAAAATGAAACAGAAAAATAGTAGTAATAAGTATAATATAAAATTCAATTTTCATCACTCAAGTATTTATTATGACCAACATAATGAAAGAACTTGCATATGGCATATGGTGACAAGAATCATAGATAGAATAATAACTAAAATTATTTACAAAAATTGAGTTCTATATAGTTCTTCAAACAAGAGAACCAATTTGGCTGACAAAAACTCAAAAACAAGTATATTGAAGAAATAAATTTTCCTTATGGTAACAAGAACCATCAGAAAGAAATCCCTAAAGGCTGCTTGCTCTAGCATAAACAGATATTTCATCTTCCTTAGATATGATCTTTGCCATTGCAACTGATGCCAAGTGACGCACAGGCCGTCGAACACCAAAAGTGAGCAGGGAATACAATGCATCCTCACACCGTCTTTGCCACAACAAAATATTTTCCTAGAAGATATGATAAATTGTAACATCAGAAAACACACTAAGATTTTTAATGAAAACCCAAATCAACAACAACAAATAATATCAAATGAATAGCACCAAATTTTAATTATAAGCCAATTCTCAAAAGTTATATTTTTCATTCTAATTTTAAGAGTAGTTGGTCCATTGAATGGATAGAAAATCCACATTGCAATGTCTGTGAAAGTTCCACCAAGTGCCGGCTGCACATGAACATAAAGCCTTGCACTTTGTAAGTCTCCACGTTTGAGAAAGTACTTTCTAGGAACAAAATGCATGTACAAAAATCCTTGGTCCATTCAATCTGCAACAACTTAGTTTCAACTTGTATATACAAAATGATCTGGATGCACACATCTAACGATGTTCACAGCAAAATTAAATCATATGTCAATTTTCCAATTAACAAAATTCTTGACATATGCATAAACATGTTACATCAAATTTTAAAAATTGAAGATCAAATCATGTCCTTTTAAATCTTTTTTTCTTTTTGATAATGTCAGCATCAAAGCATATCTTTATAAGGATAAGTATAATCTAAAATTAGCTAGGAAAATAGTAATATTTTATTAGTAATACCATATGATGCATCACATGTAAGCAAATATGGTAAAAACAATATGCTAACCTTGCAGGGAACAGAACCAAATATCGAATTACAACTCCAAAGCACCCTAAAGGAAATAAATAAATATTCCAGTTCTTAGGTTCTGATCGAATTGACTTGAAGCAACTTAAGAATGAATCCTATTCAGCATAAAACTCAATGTGTGAGCAGATGACCAGAATTTACTGCTAAATATATTAAGCTTCATCTCGCATAAACAATATTGAAGCATTAACCTTTTATTTTTTGCACCTTATATTCAATTAGAATTTACATCCAAATGGTCACTACTGCAGAACCCACCTCTACTAAGCAAAGCATCTAATACCTAGCCATCCAAGATGCTTGTGATAAGACAAGTATGTTTGCATATAATGTTAACTTGTAGGTCATTTATCGAAGGAGTTTTCCATAATTGAAGGCCTAGATATAAAACCAAACCAGAGATTATACCTCGGCAATGATAATCCAATTGAAGATGTTCAAGGTATTAAAACTACTACTACATCTCTCCTTGAAATGGTGAAATTGCAAGCAGTGAGAGAGTTTATTAGGTCTAACAAGGTGAAATTTTCTTAGCTTTATCCCGACTGACCCTATTCTCAAAATGTTATCATTTTTTCAAACTATTAATTAGCTTGAATTTTAATTTCTCAGGCTTGCATTCACAGTCCAAATCCCAAAATGAAAGCTTAGAATTAAAATTAAAAAATAAAAATAAAACAAAAGTATCCGTCCAATGCATGTTTTCATCAACAAGTATGAAGCTTTTTTTTTTGGGGTACATGCTAAGACCTCTAAATTACAGGTCAATGGTCCAGCAACATCAAAAAACAACTTAGTATTATTGATAACAAATCTAAAAAAATTTCCAAAATAAAAAATGTATATAGATTCTGAGTAAGGAAAAATAAGGTTATTTCGTCCTTACCTAAGTTCAAGATGCAGAACTTCTTCAGAAACTGTTTGCTTAATTACGGCCCTGCTGAATCAGGCTTCGAGTCCATTAACTCGCAGTAGCAATTTGAAAATTTTTCCGATCTGTGGCTGGCAGTGTGCGCATCAATGAGTTTGGGGCAGGAAGGAGAGAGAAAGCTAACGTTGATTGCAACGCTGTGTGGGTCTTGTGGAGAGTTCGGAATGCTGTGATATTTGAAGGAGAAAGAACCACAGCTCAAGTGATTTTTGTTATGGCATCGAAGCTCCAAGATTTGTCGCTAACACTTCCAACCTTGATTCATCTTTGTTCCGTCGACTGTTGCTGGTAGTGGATGAATGGCCTTCTTCTAGTGACGATGAGCATAGGAGGGATGCCAAGCAGAGGAGATGCCTCAACAGGGGACCTTACGGTAGATCCAGCGAGAGCTGAAGAAGTTAGGGCTACTGGGTTAGGACGGGATGAGTATAGGACAAAATAATAAGGGGTTTTTAGGAATTTTCAAAATATGATGGTATATTTGATTAGTTTTTTTTAATGTGAGAATATTCATTTTTTTAACAGAATATTCCATTATTTTAAACGTTTTTGTCACGGTAAGGACTAAATTGGAAAAAATTATATGGTATAGGAACTCAATTGAAAAGAAAAAAGTATAAGGACTTAATTGAAAATTTGGTGAAACTATAGGGACCTGCAGAGTAATTAAACCTTAATTATATAATTATCAAAACCGCCACAAAATCAAAAGCCGACGGCTCACTGGACCGCTTTGGTTATGAGCACGGCGATCAGGTTTGGTGGCGGTTTTCAGAAACTGCCGGTATAATCGCCGCTAAATTAGTATTTCGTGATAATCGTTTAGAAAATTGCCGCAAAATGTGAGTGATGCAATTTTTAGCATGTTTACCGGCGGTTTTTAACTGCCGCTATTTATTTCGATGTTTTCAAGCTTACGCACGATGGAAATTTTAAAAAATGAAAATTTGGATTTTTCTAAAAAATCGCATAATTTTTTAAAAATATTATAGAACTATTTTTTTGCTTTTTAGATTTTTTATTATTTTAAGAGTTAATATTTTCAATCTTAGACTCTAAACTTGTGGCAAAAACAAAAAAAATTATCTGCAAATCAACATAATATATTCCTGAAAATACCAAGAAAACAAATCTTATTGTAAAGAGTCGCATTGTCTAATACAGAAAAATGTTTGCTTCAATCTAAAATATCTCCAATCCTAACATACTATTTTTCACTCTATCATTCATGGCCATCTCACTCCTGCATCGATGTTTGGTGGCAGCTCTTCACCCCGCTATTGAAATAGATAAATCAGAGCACTCTCCATCGTCTGCCTCTTTTTCTTTTCTGTTGCCGCCTCATCCTCCATTGCCTTCTTCTTCAACTTCTCGGCTTCCAGCTCTACCTGCAGTTCAAGCAGCTTATTCTAGGTCTCCTCTACTTGACTCTATTGCCCGGTGGATATGAATTCGGACTGAAGAGTTGACTAGGAGTCAGTCGAAAACCCACACCATGCACTCTACTTGATTTCTCTTTTCCGAAAACTTGAGCAATGGAATTATTTTGAGACAACACTCTAGAAGACTCATCCTATTGCTCAATCTCCTCAATTCTTTTCTACAAACTCAAATTATCAAATACATTCATCTTGTTAATAGGTCCATCTCATGTCAAGAACATGTCAAACAGGATGATTAACTATATCACTCTCATCACAGTAAAAAAAAACACACAAATATGAATGAAAAAAAATTGATTTTAAAAGTTATTTACATAAAACAACTAAAATAGAGCATTTGTTCTATAGGATGTCAACCACTATAAAATGAAATAAGGGATAAGTAAAACTGAATTATTTTAATTCTATCCTAACTGTTTCTAAATTATATTGAAGTTGAAACTGTCTAGAAATATTTGAGGTAAATTTGCAACAATAATTAAAAGTAAGCAGTTGATAAGAGCCAAGAGTCGGTCTAGAATTTTTTTAATAGAATTCCGTTGCAAGTATAGTTCTAAGCCAACAATTGACTCTTAATTAAAGTTTAAATAAAGGTTGTCACAATACAAACTAAAATAACCGGGAGTAGAATTTCGTGTTGTTCTCCCTATGAATTGCAATTAAATGTTCAATTATTAGCTATGAGGAAATGGGGGTTGAGATAGCAATGAACAAGAAAATAAAAGACAATAAGAAAGTAAATAACATGCAAGAAATTTAACTCAAAGCAAGTGAAACAACGAAAATAGAATTTAAGTAGCAAAAAGGAACTCTTGGCAAGGATTGGGATCTAAGGATTCCTATCCTAGTCATTGACCACAAACATAATAATTGTGAAGAATTAATCCCAAATAATCAATTCTAACATCAAGTATAAGTCAAAAGAGCATAATTGATCTCAATCTACAAATCCTAACCAACTCACTAATTAACTTAGTGAAAAGCTAGCGTTAGTGGAAATCAAACCAACTAACAATCCTAGTCACAATTAAGAATGAATATCAATGACTCAAGGTCACCTAAGTCCTCAATTTCAAGCCAAGAGTGTGAAAAACTATACTAAAAATAAGCCAAACTTTTTATCAAACACTTGGTGTGCATAAAATGAAAAGCATATTAAATTGCAATAATAATAAAATCTACAGCTACCAAATGCAAGAAATTAATAACAACAACTCAATTAAGCATCAAGAAAACATAAAACATCAAATTATATTAAAAAAATTTGAAATTAACAAGAATATTCATAAACTAAAAAGTGGCATAAAAGAGAAATTAACAAGAATAACTAAGAGATTAAGGCAATTGAACAAGAAAAAGTAAATGAAACTACACTAAAACAAGAATTAAAGAGAGAAATTAAATAGAAATTAAACTAATAGCCCTAAATTCTAGTGAGAACAGGGGGCTTCTCTCTCTAGAAAATAACCTAAAATATGATATTAAACTATTCAAATTGCTCTCCCTTTGTTCCTTCTTGAATTAGGCTTGAAATAGCTTCAGAAACGAGCCGGATTGGGCTTTGGAAGCCCAGAAATCACTGCCCCTATTTTGCATTTAACGAAGTCATGTGCCAGGACTTGTGCATACGCACAGGTGTGTGCGTACGCACACTGGCCAAATCTCATCTTGTGCGTATGCACACAAGTTTGTGCGTACGCACACTTGCCCTTTTCCTTTGTTTCTCCATGTGTTCTCCTATTTGCATGCTTCTTTTCCACTTCTACGAAGCCATTCTTGCCTATTGAACCTAAAATCACTCAACAAATACATCAAGGTATCGAATGGGATAAAAGTGAATAAAATTTAGCAATTAAGGGACTAAAAAGCATGTTTTCACTTTTAAGTACAATTTAGGAAGAATTCACAAAACTATGCTATTTTAGTGAATATATGTAGAAAAAGTCAATAAAATCCACCCAATTAAAGCAAATAAATACTATAAAATGTGGATTCATCAGCAGTATTGGAAATTGTAAACTTCTTTTGGTCCAATTCGACATAAGAGATGAAATTATAAGTGAAAAGCTGATGAATTAGGATTAATAGAAACTCATCTTTGAACATTTTAACATTTTATTGCTGTTTCTAACCCAATACCAAACCAATTCATGAAGTAAACTATTCAATAAAGAAATAAAAAACAAAACAAATATAGAGAAGTAAACTATTAACCTATTTGAGACCATAATTTTATCGATAAATTATAATAAGTAGTACTTACACTAATTGCTCTTGCTTCATCATTGATATAGAAGACATTTTTTTGTGCACTGTGATCCATAACTCTCCTCTACTGACTCTCCTCCTTTGTTGTTTCGACTGTAACAACAAAGGTTATGTCATTACCATATTCCACACAATCAAGGAAACTTAAGTCATAGAGATAGTCCAAATAGTGAATAAAAAAGTAAAATACCTCTTCTTCCATCCGCCGTGCGAAGCTTTTCAAACCGCCAGTGTGGGTATATAGTTATTTTAATCGATTAATTGTTTTTTTCTGTGCTTCTCCTATTGGTCCATCAGAGTTGAAGAGCGATTAAAAACTAATTTAGAAAGACTCGATGCAACATAAATTGTATTTTTGTGTACCAATGATATATTAGATTACCTGCGTTTTAGCTTTGGCACGATAGTCAAGGAACCATCTCCAATGCTCTCGATCAATTCCCGGCGGACAGCACTTAATATTTTGTTCAATCGTTCATGTTTGCTCGTAATAAGCATTATACAATTTCCCATATTTTTCAAAATATTTTTCTTGATAGTTCCTTCACTATCTTCATCAAAGTAAAAAATTTGCTATATATTTAATACAATTTTTCAATAATTATAAAAATAAGTAGATTTAATTCAATACGGATATAAACTTTTACGTTGACATATTTTTTATAAACCTTGTCTTTAGTGGTAATCTTATGCCAACTTTTTTCATAGATAGAAAATTTTTCATAGTCAGATTCTAGCAGACCAAGCACGCAACTCAACAGTTTAGCTTCGTCTCCAATTGGTTACTTTTCGTTGTTGAACTTGAGCATGATCCTTCTACTGTTAGGCCATTCTATAGCCTCCCTCACACTTAATTTTTCCGGTTTGACTATGCCATCGAAATTTATAAGCCAAATATAATACCTTATATGTGTATCCGTTGTGGACAACAAGAAAGAAAACCAATATATAACATAGAGTCTAAATCATGTTGAACAAAAAAAAATTATTAAATACATTATCGATGATCTTAACTGTCCAAAACTCTGTAGTCTTGCGTCCTTTGCGACTTTGAGCTCCAAAGGCAACAAAGGGGTCATTAACTTCTTGATCAAGAGAATTTACATCATTTGCGTTAGCTGCCAAGTTTACGTGGCCTGCCTCCGAGTTCTAAATGCTATTTGTGCTCGTCTATAGAGCAAGCCTTGGTTCACCACGTAGCGAATGGAATGGGCATAAAATTGCAGAGACACTATCACCACTATCCGAAAAAATTTGAGAGTCATCGTGGTGGGAAGCCAAAGTTAAAGGCGAAGAACTTTGAGGTTGCTTATGTTGTGGCACACGAAAGGATCCTTCTTCCACATACTTGTTTTGCGACGGTAAGGTAAAAGGCCCCCAATTTTTTGCCACTGTGATTCGTTTCTGTTGTAGTGAATCTTGATATATTAACGTAGTTGTTTTTAATATTATTATTACTTAGTTATCTCCATTTCTTTATGTCTTTTCAATGGTTTTTTTAATTTAATTTGTTAAAAAAATTTGAACTAAAATAAATATAGAAACATAAAAATGGACAACTAATTATAAATTGGACTAAATTTTTTGGGTGAGATCCAAAAGATTAAAATGTCAAAATAACTACTATATATTAAAAAATAATTTTGTAATAATTTGATTATTTTTATTATTTAATTTGTAAAAAAAATATTTATTAAGATGTAAAAAATGAGATTATAATTAGTTGGATTAAAAAATATTAAAAATTTAATAGTATAAAAAAATAAAAAATTTATGTAAAGACTAATTTAATCAATAATTCTTAAAATTTTAAAGATGAAATGAGTGTATTAATTTGACTTTAAATAAAGTTATGATATGTCAGATAGCAAATGATATACGTGGTATATTATGTATCACTAATTTAATACATCAACCAATCATCTTATGAAATGTGTGATTAATTTACTATATTATTATGCTACATAACACTTAACGTGATAAATTATTATCTAATTAATAAAAAAATTAATTTAACTTATGTTTTATCTTTCAAAAATAATATAATTAATTAATTTTTTCAAAGATTATTTTAAAAAATAATTATTTTTCACATACGAATTTAATTATTAACTCTACTCCATTTTATACCGAATATCCAAAATTATATAAAAGATTTTCAAAGAGAAAAAGGTATGAAAGTTGAGAGGACCCATCAATATTTAGGTGGCCCGGATGAATCTTGCACATGCAAGTACATCTTCCAAATGTTTGTCTGCATCATCTTTGAAACTAAAATGCTTATTAATGATTGACTTAATAATAATTTTCTTCTCTTCAAAAGGGCATGGACCCGTGTCACGGGCAGGTCATCATTGATTTAATCGAAGTTATAAAGTATATATTCATTAGGGCAACACTTCGACCAAAAGAAGTAAAACCAACTCTCTAACAAGATTTTAGATAAAATAGTTTTATTTTTTATAAATTTTTATTGTTTTAAAATTTCTGAGAAGTATTCTATCAGACACATCAGTTATTCCATCTTAAAATGACATTAATTTATTTTAAAAGAATAATTATTTTAACCTAATAATCTTCTAAATAAATCTTTTTAGATTTATTTGTTCAATATGCATAATAAAAGTCTATTAAAAGTAATGAAGAGATTAATTTTTGGGGTAAGTATTGTTTTATTCCCTAATGTTGAGGATCGAAATCGTCCCTCTGACGTAATTTTTGATTTAGAGGATGAGTCCATCGCCATAGCCGCCGCCACCATCCGACACCTACATCGTCACCGGTCCGCCCACGAGTCGCCGTCAGAACCACGACCAGAAGAAGACGTCGCCGCCTTCCCTTCATGCATGCTTCTGCCGCCACCGTGGAGTGCATCGCTAGGAAGGGGAACCCAAGCTGCCGATCTACCCAGCCGTAGAGTGTGTTGCCGCCGTTCATGCATGCTCCTGCCACCGCCGATCTACTTAGCCGCCGTCACTCCATCGCCCACGAGCTGCCGGTGGTCCTTGATGACAAGTCATCATATACCTATTTTTCTATGCTTTTTCATACAAGAAATTGATGATTAGTGCTTAAATATTGCATTCTTTTGTGCTTAATTGGAAGATTTCCTTGATCTTTTAATTTTATAAATCTTGTAGGAAATAAGAAGAAAAAGAAGCAAAGAAGCACAAAAAAGAGGAAAAAAAGAGCTTTGGAGCACACTTTGAAGTTGGAGCACACTTTGGAGGCTTAGGCCACGCTTTTAAAAGCGTTGCCCATGACTAAATTAATGAAGAATAAGCAATCAGCACACACTGCTCTGCTCTTGCCAAGGGCAGGGCAGAATCATGATGAAACAAAGTGAGGTTGGAGCAAATTTTCACTAAGTTAAAATCTGGCCGCTCACAGCATGACCATGCCTATTTCAAAGGGCTATAACTTGAGCTACAGACGTCCGATTGATGTGATTCTAGTTGCGTTGGAAAGCTGACATTCAGAGATTTCCAACGATATATAGCAATTCATATTTGGCATACAATTGAGGCATGAGTGAAAGGCATCTTTAAGGGCCAAAAATAAGCGAAAATAAACCAAAGTGCTTCCACCAAGGTTCGAAGCTGGAGCCTCACTCCAAAGCAAAGTAGCGCTCATTATTCTGCTCTGCCCTCTTGGAGAGCAGGGCAATGTTGTGCTCTTCTTGAAGAAAATCCAAGAAAAATCAACTCCAAGTGCCACCTGTGGGTTTCGAACCAAGCACCTAAGGGGAAGTGGGGAGCGCTACACACAAGGGAGCTTGCGCGCATCACTTTGACACGGCCCAGGGAAGCATGGCACGCACCATGACACCACTGCCCTGCTCTCCCCAAGGGCAGGACAGTATCCTGATGCTTCCAAGCCTTGGCACGCAAATTGGATACCCACACAAAGTTTCCCGCTCTGCCCTCCACAAGAGCAGGGCAGCCTCCTGGGAGCAACATATGGGCCAAAATTCAATTTAATTCAATTCCTCACCAAATTGAATCAAGGCCATCCAAGACCCATTCTCCCTCAAATCCAAAGCAAGCAAAGCCCACTCAACATGACTCAAAGGCACACAGAGAAGCTAGATTAGGAATTTCATTTTTGTGAATTTATTTTTAATTTCAATTTCATTTTATTTTCATTTTGTAAAAAAGCCTATATAAAGGGCATCATTCTCATTTCAGAGGGGAGGTTAGCTCTAGTAGGAGCTCAATTAGAAAGAGGCTAGCTCCACTAGGGAGCATTAGGATTTGAGAGCTCTCTCCTTTAATTTTCATTTCTGTCTTGAATCTTGGATTGAGATTTGAAGGAATTCTGTTTCATTCTCCCTCTGAGATTTCTCTTTGTTTGCCTTGCTGCAAAATTTTAGTAAATTGCAATTTGAATCAAAGTTCTCTTACTGCTTTCATTTTCATTTTCTTCTTCAATCTATCTGCTGTTGAATCAAGGAAGGAATTGAGATCTAGACTTGTTTTCTAGTCTATTTGATTCCCTGAGATCTTCAATTTTATTTTGCAATTGAGTTGAGTTCTTGGCTACTCTTTTGTTTTTACTGTTCCATTGGTTTTCAATTTACTTTCAAGCAATTTAATTTTTCTGCACTTGTTCTTCATTTTACATTTCTGTTCATGATCCCAATTTACTTTCCTGCAAGTTAAGCTTTCTGCAAGAGTTTCTGAGTTTTGATCTATTGCTCTCTTTAATTTCCAGCACCCAACCCCCCTTTACTTTTCATGCAATTTACTTTTCTTACAATTTAAGTTTCAGCTATTTTACTTTCTTGCTCTTTAAGTTTTCTGCCCATTTACATTCTGCAACTTTATCATTCCTGCAATTTACTTTCTGTTGATCAACTTCACACAATTCACTTCAATGTTAGCTTGACTAAACTAATCACCCACTAAAGTTGCTTGATCCATCAATCCCTGTGGGATCGACCTCACTCTTGTGAGTTATTTCTACTTGATGCGACCCGATATACTTGCCGGTTGGATTTGTGTGTTGAAAATTCATTTTTCCACAAAAACACCATCAGTCCTGCTTCGCCTTCTGCATCTGTTTCTTTGTACTTTGAATTTCTGATTTGGCTTTGTACTTCTCTGTTGATTTGGCTTTGTACTTGAATTTTCTGCTTCTGCTTCTCTTTCTTGTTGAATTTTCTGCTTTGTGCTTGAGTTTTTGCTTCTGCTTCTCCATTGTTGAATTTGTGCTTCTGCTTCTCTTTCTTGTTGAATTTTCTGCTTTCTGTTTCTACTTGTGTTGATTTAGTTATTGGATTTGTTGAATTTTTGTTGATTTGTTGATTTGTTGCTTTCTGTTTCTATTTGTGTTAAAATTTGTGTTGATTTATTGATTTTCTGCTTCTTTGTTGATGCTGTTATTCTTGGAGGTGGAGATGGAGGTGGAGGTGTTGGTGTTGGTGTTGGTGCCGGTGTTAGTGCCGATGTTAGTGTTGGTGTTGGTGCCAGTGCCGGTGCCGGTGGTGGAGGTAAAGGTGCCGATAGTGATGAAAGGTATTTTTGTCCAGAAAAATTTAAAAGGACGATTTTAATACGAAAAAAAATGTTAAGGATGATTCTAAATAAAAAATTACGTCGGGGACAGTTTCGATTCTAACCCTCAACGTTAGGGACCAAAACCATACTTACCCCTTAATTTTTTTAATAAAATTAATTTTCAAAGATTACTAGATTAATAAAAATTTTTGGAATAAAAATATTTAATATAGAGTTCGTTGGAGAGTAATTTAAATGTTTACTTAAAAAAATTAGTAGTACAAAAATAAGGTTGTAGGAATTTTGCCATCACCCTACCATTAAGAATAAAATTGTGAGGCTACAAGTGTTAAAAACGGACAATATCAACAAACGGATACATTGGACTATTATAGCAGTTTCCTTAATCTTAACATACATCTTTAATTTCTAATACAAATACTTTGTCATCAAAAGTAGCTTTGGAGACTTTATTGGCAAATCATAATTTAAGCTTAGCAAGATTATGTAGACAAAGATACGATGAACGGATGAAGATAGTAATATGCAAGGAGAATTTAATGACAAAAACTTTATCTTAAAGGAAAATGCTTGTATTTTTTATGTTTATTTCTTTTCCCACGAACTTCAATTACACTTATAATTCTTTCAAAGAAATAAATAGTTGAAATTGTATTATTTTTTTATTTGCTTGTTAATTTTTGCAATATTGTTAGAACTTATGGTAAACATAAAGATATGCTTAGTGAAAGTCAAATACAAAAGGCTGTTGCATTACAAAATGAAAATGCTTCTAGTAAAATAGTGAGTGTGACTTAAATCAAGATATAATTAAAAAAAACAGATAATACCAAATGTTCTTAAAATAATTGAAAAAAATCGAAATAATCGAAAGCAAATAGTTGAATAATGTTAATTATTGAATCATATTCAATCTTTTAAATTTGTATTCAATTTACATTTAGTGAAAATATGTTAGGAGTTATTAATGAGATGTCTCAAATTAAAAAAAAATGATTAAAATATCATAAATTAGAGACTAACACTTTTAGAAATGTTATAAGTAAAATGTTAAAAAAATATTTTTAATATATTAAATAATTTTTTTAGTGGGTGTTTGCAGGTTTTAAGGCAAAAAATATATTTCGAAAAACTATATTATTAGGAATATGATACACATTTTAGAGGAAGAAGCACGAGAGAGCTAAATGACATAATAAACTAATAATAATGTAACAATCTCAACACTAATATAGTGGATATAAGGTGGAAAGAAAAGCTAGAGAAAGGAGGATTGATCTGTAAGCTCTTATCCTTTTTCTGTATCTTCTAAATCTGTCCCAAAATCCGTTTCTCTATTTCTTGCAGATGGTTGAGCTCTTCTTCTTCCCATACTATTTTCACTCTTAAAATACTATACTGTATTTTCAATTCATTATATTCTTCATATTGCATTCACTACTTTTAGTGATTCTCAATACATACATCCATTTGATTACCTCCCATATTACGGGTGCTTTCATTGGACACATGATAGAGAACACACGATTGTATACTATGCAAGCTGTGATTTTCAAGTTGACAGAGCAGCTAGACTCCCACAATAATTAACTTGTTGCTATCACTTAGGCGTTGGCTTCCATCCAAGTTTAGCTAGCCCAGCGATTCGATGTCTTGCCCAGCCGACCATCGTCGCTCTCGATCTTTGCACCATCTTGACAGTTTGAGGTTGACTTCCCCAAATTTTTTAGGGAAGATGAGCTTTCCATACTACAAGAATAACTAATTTTACTGACAAATTTTTAGCGACAATAAAACAATAACTATTTTATTATTTAAGTTATATTTTTGTGATTATTATATATTTGTCATTAATACTATATATTATAATGGTAATTATTATTTGTCACTAAAAATATAAGAAAAACTACTTTTAATAAAAAAAATTTAATGGCCATAGTACAATAGCTGATATTATTTTTATTAAAATAAAAAAAAACTAACTTTAGTGAAAAATTTTTAACGGCCATTGTACTATGCCTGGTATTATTTTTATTAA
Organism: Arachis duranensis; assembly: GCF_000817695.3. Classification (NCBI taxonomy): domain Eukaryota; kingdom Viridiplantae; phylum Streptophyta; class Magnoliopsida; order Fabales; family Fabaceae; genus Arachis; species Arachis duranensis. The sequence continues at coordinate 48,900,514 of NC_029775.3, read as the reverse complement.
AATATTTTTATTATAAAAATTAGTCAAAAGAAGAACAAAGACCCACGAACATACACCTCATCCCTTTCTCTTACTCTTTGAGAAACCTAACTCTAACCTAGCCACCATCACAATCCCTCATTGCCGAACTCTTCTCCTTTGGTAGAGGGTGCTGTCACGGCCGATGGGGACAGATTGTGAGTGCCGTTGCACTCTTCTCATTGCCGAACTCTTCTCAGTTCTCATCGTTCCTCTTGTAACACCCTAATTACCCTAAACCTTACCTCATACTGTAAAACAAAGGATAACCAAGTGTCACGACAATTCTAAGGCCTATATACAATATACAATATACAACATAATACATAATACAATAATAATAAAGATAGATATATAACAATGATAGTCAAAGAAACACTAGCCATAGCCCGCAGAGTTTAGGCCGACTAGTCATATACAGATAATACAGAATCTTTGAAAAGTTAAACAGCAACATACAACTTATCTCTCAAAGTCAAGTCTCTAAGGAAACAAAGATACAAAAGTGAGAGAGAGTCTATAACAAAGTACACCAAAATTCAAAATAAAGCAAAAGATCCTCCGCTCCATCACCATCTCGCAACTCACCGAGGTGGGTCACGACCTGCATCTAAAAAACAACAACAGAATATGGTATGAGAACCGGCGGTTCTCAGTATGGTGACAGAGCCCATTAATGTAAGATATAATGTTTCGGGACCCCAATGGCAATGCTAGAACTTCACATCAAGCATAAGGTTCAAACTTATAAAACAAATTAACAAAATCCTTAATCAGGTCATCTAACTTAGGGGATTTCTAAACTATCATTTCACCATTGTCCCGCAGCCTTCACCAGCCTAACTTCTATGCGATCCCATCGCCACCGCCTACCGAACCTCTTCAATCCCAGTAGAAAGCACAAGTAAATTGCATAAAAGTAAAACACAAGAAATTATCATGTATAGCAAGTAAGTCAAGAAGCACATAAGCATGTTATACAATTAGGCATAGTATGCAAGTAAACAAAGCAATCAAACATATAGAAGATGTGCATGATGAATACATGTCCTATTGTCTGTGATATCACATTGTCGATTCAATTGCCACTAGCCTGACACATTCCCATGGGAATTTCGCCTTTCGATCACGAATATAAAAGGGGAACCCCCAGGGATATCGTGCTCGGCACACGTTCCAAGGGATACAGTACCCGACACACTCTTGTGATTCCGAAAGGATGTGAGCGGGACACCCAACCACAGACCTCACACTGTCCAGGGATATAGTGCCCGACACACTGTTTAGGGATATAATGCCCGGCACACTCCGGCTACTTACAAATAGCTTCTCAATCAGAACCAAAATCAAGACATCAATCTCATTATCTATACTCATTCCTCCCTGAGTCCTAGACTCATCATAACCATCATCATTAGTCCATGATTTCACAGGTTTATCATCATTTCAAGTTCTCATAGGCATCACCCACATAACACCCCCATCCATATACTCACAATTTCAAAAAACCTAAATCTACGTCTTCTAAAATTTAATTAACTTAAGCCCTCTAACTCTTTCTCATCTAGTTAGCAATCCTAAATAGTAGTTAAAGGAGTTTGGAAGACCAGAGAATCGTTGAAAAGTGAAAAAAAAATCTGTTTTCAGCAAAACAGGGGTCTCGCGTATGCAAGCCCCTTATTCGCGTACGCATGCTGTTGAAAAAAAAGGTGGTCGCATACGCGACACCCTTCTCGCGTACGCGAGTGTTCCAACCCTAATGGAATGCTCATGTCACATGTTAAAATTTTCGTACGCAAGGTCAAAATTCACATGCTCACGTAAACAAGATAGTGCCCATGTACGCGAGACCTCCAGGTGATGGAGAATGCCCGCGTCGCATGCTCATGTTCGCGTACGCATGTTGCATCAGACTCAGAAAAATTAAATGTTACAGAATTTCAGTTTTTTGCACCGAACTTCCGACGTTCATAACTTTCTCTAAAAAACTTCGTTTTTCTCAAACTTTATATCATTTTAAAACTCTTAAAATCATCTCTAATTGAAAATAAAGATTACTCAATTTTAACATTCGAGGCTCAATTTATGATTCGCCAAAGTTCAGTAAAAACAAGGTTTTACAAATTCTCTAGTTCCTAAAACTTTTAAAACCAAACCAATTCAAATGCATTCGAAATCATGTCAAAACAGTCCCATTGTACCTAAATTATGTTCACATACATTCCAATAATTCCACAACCTACCAACATACAATTTCATCCGAAAATTCCCACTTACACATCTCCAATTCTCAATAATTAACAACGCAAAACATCATTTCACCATCCTCAACATTTATCAACATCACCAAGCATCATAATTCATTATCAATCCTCATAATCATCATTATTCAACCCAACTATCATTAATCAACATCATCATTCATCGAAATCATTACAATCATCAAAATCATCATACATCAACAATTATCAACAACCAATTCAATCCTATCCTAAGGTCCACTAGCTTAAGTGTCCAGAATATTACGTATTACATAGAGAAAACCGAAACCATACCTTGGCCGATCCCCAATATGCACAATACACCAAATGTGATTCCAATCAAGCTTTCAACCAAAATCAAGCCACCAATTTCAATCCAAATGCTTCCAAATAGCCATGACAACTCCAACAAGCACCAATGCTCAAACTAACATAACATATTTCATAAAAATCAAAACCTAATATTCACAATATACCAAACTATAGGTGTTTTTGAGAAACCTTACCTTATCCATAGAAATTGGGGATGAAACCCAACAATTCCTCACTAATGGTTAGCACCTAAACAACCAAAACACAAAAATCTAATCAAAACTCTAACCTTAGTTTTCAAAATTCATAGAGCTGCAAAATAGGGAGTGTAACATCCTAATTAGCCTAAGCCTTACCTCACGTCGTAAAGCAAAAGTTAATCAGAGATTACGATCGTTCTAAGATCATACATATCATATATAGAAGGAATTATTAATATCTAGAAGCTTGATGAAGAATATAGTGACGAACGGATTTTCTATCAGTAAAGAAATTCACAAATATAATCCCGTTGTAAGTATAGCTTCTAAACCAACAGAAAATCCCTTCGTACAAACGTTTGGTTGTCACAAGTAACAAACCCCTTTGGAATTGATAACCGAAGTATTTAAACCTCGGGTTGTCTTCTCAAGGAATTGTAGGGAAGTATGATTTATTATTGGTTATGCAAAGGTATATTTTGGGGTTTTAAAAAGGTTTGAACAAATAATTTAATTGATAAGAAAAATAAATTAATAATTAGAAAATCTCTTGGCAAGGTATGAAAACTGGAAGTCCTATCCTAGTTATCCTTATCAATGGTGATGAGAATTATATTTTTGCTACCACTCAGTCAATCTCTAACTATGAAGGTAAGTTAAGTGGACAAATCAATTTAACATCTAAAGTCCTAGTCAACTCCTGAGGAAAGACTAGAGTTATAGGAATCTAAATTAATCAGCAAAGGTAGTAATTATCAATCACGATGAGTTTGACAACTCAAGAGTTACCAATTAATCAACCAAAGCCAAAAGAGAAAAATCTAAATTATTTATAAAATAGAAGAAAGCAATCATGAGTCTGAAATACCTCAAATTATATTAATTAAGAAAATCCTAACATGTAAAGTTCATAAACAAATAAAAGAGAAAATAAATAAAAAGAACATTGAACCTGTGATGAAGAAGATAAAAATATTCCTAAATCCTTTAAGAGGAATCCTAATCCTAATCCTAAGAGAGAGGAGAGAGCCTCTCTCTCTAAAAACTACATCTAAATTCTGGAAAGTGAATTATGATCTCATCTGAGATCTGTGCACATTCCTTTACTTTAATCTACGTTCCTGGGCTGAAATCTAGGTCAAAACATAGCCCAAAATCGTCTTCAGCGTATTCTGTAATTTCTGCAGATCGCGCATGTCACGCGTACACATCAGTCACGCGTTTGTGTCATTCAACATTTTTTGTGCCACGCGTGCACGTTGTCCACGCATTCGCGTCACTCGTGCAGCTTCCAATCCACGCGGTCACGTCAGGTACGCGAGCGCGTCACTGTGTTTTCCTCCATTTCGCGTGGTCGCATGAGCCATGCGCCCGCGTTACTTCTCGTTGGACATCTCCTCAATTTTGTGTTCCTTCCATTTTTGCAAACTTCCTCTCCATTCTCTCAGCCATTTCTGCCCTATGAAGCCTGAAACACTTAACACACATATCACGGCATTGAATGGTATAAAGAAGAATAAAAATATACAATTAAAAGATCTTTAGGAAGCAAATTTTCAATCATAGAACAATTTAGGAAGGAATTGTAAATACATGCTAATCATATGAATAAGTGGGTGAAAAGTTTGATAAAATCACTCAATCAAACACAATATAAACCATAAAATAATGGTTTATCAACCTCCCCACACTTAAACATTAGCATGTCCTCATGCTAAGCTCAAGGAGATAAAATAAATGAGTAGGGAAAAGCAAGACTCGTGCAATTCAACCTATGAATATGAATGCAACTAAATTCCACTAATTCAAATCATACAATAAAAAGCAAGTAAACTTGTAAGAAGATAGCTCATGAAAGCAGGGAACATAGAATCAAGCATTGAACCCTCACTGGTAGTGTATATCACTCTAATCTCTCAAGTGTCTAGGGTTAATCACTCTACTCTTCTCTAATCATGCTTTCTAAACTTTGTTTTTCATCTAACCAATCAACAAATATTTAATGTACCAATACAAACATCATGAGGTCTTTTCAAGATTGTAATGGGGCCAAGGCAAGGGTGAGGATATATGTATGGCTAAGTGAGCTATAAATTGAATCTTTGAGTAACATGGGCTATCACCTAAATTACATACATTCTATATAACTTCTAAAATCATGCCTAGCTACCCATCATTCCCACTTTTCTTTTTTAATTTTCTGTTTACATGAGTAGATACCCAAATTTCCCAATATTCAGAATTAGAAACATGATACATTTCCTTATTAACCCATGTTCCCACAGTTTTCCCACACTTAGTTGATGCACAACCTCTATCTTAAGCTAACCAAAGATTCAATTGGGATATTTAATTTGTTTTTTTGCTTAAGGCTAGTGATGTGGTTATAGAACAGAAGGGGATTAAAAAGCTCAAAGTGGCTAACTAGGGTGACATAAAAGGGTAGGCATATTTGGGATAAGTGAGCAAAAATAAGTAATGGCCTCAATCATATGCAAGCATGTAAATACACTAAATATTGGACATATAGATTGGAACAAAATAAAGATTACAATCATAGAGAAGAAAACACACAAGAATAAAAATTTATGGTTAAATAATGTAACCATATAAATAAGCTCAAAATCTCGTAGGTTGTTTGTTCTTTGGCTCAAAGACCATGTTCCAAATACAACTTCAAACAAATTTAACACATGAAAAATTTAGTTTTTAATTTAAATTAGTGAAATTATTCAAAAATAGGGTCTTAAAAAGAAACTTATTATTTTTCAACTAAGTAGTATTTAAATGCAAAAAAAATCAACTACACATGCAATCTATTATGCAATGCAACAATGAACAAACAAAGAAAATAGAATATTGGTGTTGAGAAGAGAATAACTAACCCATGGAGATCGATATCGACCTCCCCACACTTAAAGACTGCACCGTCCTCGGTGCATGCTAAGATGTACAGGTGGACGGGCTGCTCCAACTGATGCCTTTTTCTATAGATTGTGCAGATTGACTTGCCTGTTTCCCCATTAAGAAGATTTTTCTCTCTCTTCGTGGTGGCCATCCTGAAAGAAGAGAAAAAGAAAGGAAAGTAACCCAAAAATAAAGATAAGAACATAAATAAAATATGGGTGTTAATGCCAAGTAATAAAGGTTTCAATTACATGGTAGCTACAACATGCAAGTGAGAAAATAGTGGAAGCAAATGGCATATCAATAGTGCAAAAGATGCAACAATGGGGAAGAGAGTATGGGTAATGCAAGAAAGTGTAAGTGCCTATCAATGCAAAAGGAATATCAGTATTATAAAAATTAGCATTGACTTATGAGTAATAATACCCAATTGGAATAAAAACAAGTCATGAAGCACCAAAATAATTCAAGAAAAGATGCAATAGTTGAAGAAGAGAATTTTAACACCAAAAAAGAAAGTAAGAAAGGAGGAAGAAAGAAATAAGAAGGAAAGAAAAAATTTAGATATAGGAAAGAAAAAGATAAGATAGTTGGCTGATTTAGATAAGCTGTGCACCGCTTGTGACGCGGACACGTTGGTGACGCGTTCGCGCGATAGCACTTCTATGAAATGACCCGGACGCATCATCCACGCGGTCGCGTGGATCGATTTGTGCCATTAGCGCGAGGGTAGCCTCCCGGTCGCGCAACTCTCTGTTTGAAATTCATATTGCCAAATCTTTGGGTGACGCGGTCGCGAGGTTGACGTGATCACGTGGATGGCCTAAATTTGAAAACGGTGCAGACGCGTGGGGCACGCATACGCATGGCAGGGCTTGTGCTTTTAGCACGAGTCCAACCCAATTCTCGCTCAACTTTCGGCCATACACCCTTTTTACGTCAATTTTAAGGCACACGTTCGCGTGGGTGACGCGGACGCGTGGGAGGCATTTTGCCCACATGACGCGGATGAGTCAATGACGCGGTCGCGTGGGTCAAATTGTGCCAAAGGCACGCCTCCAGCCACGCTTTTGCGTGACTCTCTGTTCAATTTTATTTTCTTCCCAACACACCTATGACATGGGCAAAAAATTTTTTTTTGATGCATTATGCAATGAATGTTATGCTAAATTCCAGGTTCAATCAAAACTCAAAAACAGAGTAAAAGGGGAAGGGAAGATCATACCATGGTGGGTTGTCTCCCACCCAGCACTTTTAGTTATAATCCTTAAGTTGGACATTTGGCGAGCTCCTTGTCATGGTGGCTTGTGCTTGAACTCATCCTGAAACTTCCACCAATGCTTGGACTTCCAATAAGCTCTATCAATACCAAGTGAATTTACCAAGCATTGATGAAGTTCTCCACAAGCTTTGAGCTCCCAAAGTTGATCATCGTATATTCCTGGATCCCAAATCTTATTTCTACATCCATCTTCAAGTTGATTATCATGATTCCATACAGGTGGTTCAGCTTTAGAATTCTCACTGAAGCGGCCAAAAAACTTCCTAGACCCATTCAATTGAGCTCTACACCAACCTTTGCATTTAAACTTAAAGCTTCCAACCATAATGAACCTTGCAGGACAATTCTTACCACTGACCATCTTCCTCTTACTCTTAATGCCACAAAGAGCTCTAAGTTGACCATCCGTCTCCAGTAGCCCATATTCAAGTGGAATTAAAAAGCTAAGGGATATGAATTTTACCCACTTGAATGTTGTGAAGGATGATGGCAACTTAGGGGGAAGGGTTTCTAATGAACTTGCAAGCTCCACTCCTTTGTGTTCTTCTTTGACAACTACCACCTCTTTGTAAGCTTCTTCAATATCAACCTCTTCCTCTTGGTAGCTTTCTTCAAATTCAATCTCTTTTTCATTGTTTACCAAGGGCATGGGAGGTTGTGCCTCTTCTTCTTTAATCTCCATGTCAAGTCCAATGGGAGAGGATTCAAATGTAGATAAGAATTTATTAATGATTGAATCCATCTCTTGATCATCCGCTTAAAAGTCTTCAACCATGATATACTTTGGAGGTTGTACACCCTCCGCGACATCAATTGCAAATGTCTTAGAAGGAGGCTTTATGATTTGAGTTTCCCATGGAGGTTCTGCATCTCCTAAGTCTTCAACCACTTCTTCCTCTTCAATGGCAGGCGTAGCTTCTTCCAATTGTTCCAATACAAAGTCGTACTACTCACTGTCCACTGGAGTTTCCAACTTCTCCTTCATGTCATGTTCTTCAGTAGATTCTCCACATGAAGCCATGGGGGTTCTTTGAATGTCCGAACATCGGGAAGGTAATTGAATTATCGCTTGATCTAGTTGGCGAAGGGTTGTGTGAAGTTTTTCCACTGTTTCCTTGAGACAATCCCTTGATTCTTGTTATGCTCAGCTATCATAAGTAGGATCAGAGTGCTCTTGGATTGATGGATATGGAGATGGTGAATATTGAGGTGGTGGTTCTTGGGAGTAATTGGGTTGGAATTGGGGTGGTTCTATATATGGTTCATATGGCTCATAAGGTGGTTGGTATGGTGGTTGAGGGTTAGGATTATATGAGGTTGTTTGGTAGTAAGGGGCTTGTGAGTATGGTGGTCCAAAGTTGAAGAGGGGGTTCATAGGCATATGGTGGTGGTTGTTGATAATCAAAAGAGTGCTCACCATAGCCATTGCCTTGATATGCATCACAGAATGGTTGTTGATAGTCCATTGGAGATGGTTGTTGCCATGAGGGTTGATCAAATCCTTGTGGCTCCTCCTATCTTTGATTCTTCCAATCTTGATGCCTGTTCTCATTATAGTTCCCATTCCTAACAACAACATTGGAATCAAACTTGAAGCCAGAAGGGTGAGAGTTCATAGAAGTAGGAGAAAATAAAAACAAAAACTAATAAAAAGAAAATATTTTGAAAAAGATATGATTTTTGAAAAAAGATAAGTTAAGATTTTGACAAAGATATGATTTTTGAAAAAAAAAGATAATAAAAAAATTTTAAAATAAAAATCTGAATTTTTTTTTGAGAAATATTTACAATAACCAATAATAAGGCACACGTTTGCAATTCCCCGGCAATGGCGCAATTTTGACGAACGGATTTTCTATCGATTAAGAAATTCACAAATATAATCGCGTTGTAAGTATAGCTTCTAAACCAATAGAAAATCCTTTTGTACAAACGTTTGGTTGTCACAAGTAACAAACCCCTTTGGAATTGATAACCGAAGTATTTAAACCTCGGGTCGTCTTCTCAAGGAATTGCAGGGAAGTATGATTTATTATTGGTTATGCAAAGGTATATTTTGGGGTTTTGAAAAGGTTTGAACAAATCATTTACTTGATAAGAAAAATAAATTAATAATTAGAAAATCTCTTGGCAAGGTATGAAAACTGGAAGTCCTATCCTAGTTATCCTTATCAATGGTGATGAGAATTATATTTTTGCTACCACTCAGTCAACCTCTAACTATAAAGGTAAGTTAAGTGGACAAATCAATTTAACATCTAAAGTCCTAGTCAACTCCTGAGGAAAGACTAGAGTTATAGGAATCTAAATTAATCAGCAAAGATAGTAATTATCAATCACAATGAGTTTGACAACTCAAGAGTTACCAATTAATCAACCAAAGCCAAAAGAGGAAAATCTAAATTATTTATAAAATAGAAGAAAGCAATCATGAGTCTGAAATACCTCAAATTATATTAATTAAGAAAATCCTAACATGAAAAGTTCATAAACAAATAAAAGAGAAAATAAATAAAAAGAACATTGAACCTGTGATGAAGAAGATAAAAATATTCCTAAATCCTTCAAGAGGAATCCTAATCCTAATCCTAAGAGAGGGGAGAGAGCCTCTCTCTCTCTCTAAAAACTACATCTAAATTCTGGAAAGTGAATTATGATCTCATATGAGATCTGTGCATATTCCCTGACTTTAATCTACGTTTCTGGGCTAAAATCTGGGTCTAAACGTGGCCAAAAATCGTCTTCAGCGTATTCTGTAATTTCTGCAGATCGCGCATGTCACGCGTACGCGTCAGTCACGCGTTCGCGTCACTTAGCATTTTTCGTGCCACGCGTGCGCGGTGTCCACGCATTCGCGTCACTCGTGCAGCTTCCAATCCATGAGGTCGCGTCAGGTACGTGAGCGCGTCATTGTGTTTTTCTCCATTTCGCGCGGTCGCGTGAGCCATGCGCCCGCGTCGCTTCTCACTGGACATCTCCTCAATTTTGTGTTCCTTCCATTTTTGCAAACTTCCTCTCCATTCTCTCAGCCATTTCTGCCCTATGAAGCCTGAAACACTTAACACACATATCATGGCATCGAATGGTATAAAGGAGAATAAAAATATACAATTAAAAGATCTTTAGGAAGCAAATTTTCAATCATAGAACAATTTGCGAAGGAATTGTAAATACATGCTAATCATATGAATAAGTGGGTGAAAAGTTTGATAAAACCACTCAATCAAACACAATATAAACAATAAAATAATGGTTTATCATATAGCTCAAAAATAGGATTTTAAAAGTGCAAAACGTACTAACGAAGCTACTATCTGAAGGTACAAGAGCTGATGTAATATAAGCAAGATAATAGTATATTAGTGTAATATCATAAGGAACTAGCCATGGCTCGCAAAGTTTAAGCCGGCTAGCCATATACAGACCCTACAGAAACCTGACAGTTTGAAAACAGCTTATACAAGTTTTGTTCTCTCATATACATGCCTCTAAGCAAAACAAAATACAAAAGGAGAGATGTATAAACAAAATGAACCAAGAAGACTCCAAAAGAATCCAAGATCCTCCGCTGCTGTCACCATCCAAAGAAACTGACCGAGGTGGGTTGTGACCTGCATCTGAAAAACACAACAAAGATATGGTATGAGAACCGGAGATTCTCAGTATGGTAACAGTGGCCAGTGATGTAGGATATAAGACCCCAGGACGCCAAAGGCAATCCTAAGCTCCATTTCCTTCACAAGATTCAACTTAAAAGCATTCTAAAACAAATAAGCATAATATACCAACTTGACTTAAATAAACCAGGTATCTATCTTAGGGAATTTCTATTCTAACCAAACACCACTGTCCCACAGCCTTCACCAACCGATTCTCCATGCGATCCCATCGCCACCGCCTTCCGAACCTCCTCAATTCCAGTAGAAAACACAGGTAATATACAATGCAAGTAAATTACAAGTTGAAGTATAAAAGGCAAATAATTCAGATAGCAAGTAAGCATGTGATTCAATTAGGCAAGCCATTTGAAGTAAACAAAGCATACAAATAGATAGAAAATGTATATGATGAATGCCTGCCCTACTGGCTGTGATATCACATTGTCCGTTCAATTGCCAACCCGACACATCTCTATGGAGACGTCGCCCTTTGGATTTCTCATATGGGAACCCCCGAGATATAGTGCTCGAATCACTGTCCAGGTACCGGCGCCTGCACGCCCTATAGATCTGAAGGGATGCAAGCGGGATACTCTGCCTCAGACCTCACATCTCAACGTAAGCGGGATTAACCACCGTCTTTACGCCGCCGCTGCTACCTCGACAGGCGGGATTAACCACCGTCCCTACCAGGCACATAGCGTCTTATAATCTCAGTAAAAACATTATTTCATTGGTTTTCAAAAAGCATTTTCAGTATACAGAGATCCATCATCTCAATTCGAGTCCCCGACGTATTTCAACCACTGTCCATTCACAATTCAATTTCCAAACATCAACAAATCATAATTTCTCATCTCCTGTATCCAACACCCTTCATGTGACATCAAACCATCCTCCGCCCATCAGAAACCTAGGCCTCGGTTTGCTAATACTCAAAACCAAGCCCAAAAGTTGTAAAATGGTGTTATAGAAGCTTACAACCTTGTTGGGAAGGTAAAATAGTTGAAAAATAAGTAAATTTGAGAAACAGGACATGTGCATTTTAAAATGTGTGCGTACGCACAGGTTGCAAAACTTTCAAAATCTGTTCACTTGCTCAACCCGTGCCAGCGCCCCAACAGATTGGCCTTCCCAACGTGTGCGTCCGCATAGGTTGAAGTTTTCCCTTAGATATGCGTGCGCACAAGCTGTGCTAGCACGGCAAACAGAACGCAGTTCTCTGCCTGTGCATGCGCAGAGGTGTGTGTGTCCGCACAGGTCAAAATTTTTGCAGGTTGTGTGTCTGTACAAGAGTGTGTGCCCGCACACATCAAAAATCATGAAATTCTGCAACTTTGCAGAATTTCAGATTTTTAACACCAACTTTGAATGATCATAACTTCCTCTACAAAATTCTAAATTTGGAAAAACTTTATATCAAATTAAAGGGTTTTCAAAGATCTTTAATTCTAAACAGAATTCAATCATTTTTGAAAACCGAGACAAAAGTTATTATCGAACAAAATTTACCAAAAACCCAATTTTACGAAACTTCACCATTTACACAATTTCTTACCATACACATTCCAAATCATACCAAAACCATTCAAAACCTCATCTTTCATCAAAACTGACCTGTTGTGCCTTAATACACCAATATTTCCATATCTCTTTTCACATTTCATCATAGTCAACATCACCACCAACATATCACACTTTTACAACCATAATACCAAATCATCCAATTCAACATCACTTATATCATTATTATGCCTTTTCAAATTACACAATCAATCATCATTATCATATTACCATCATTCATCACCTTCAACCCAACAATCATTAATTCATTATAAATCACCACATATCATTATTCATCAACTCATCAACCAATTAAATTCAAACCTATCCTATGGGTCACTATCCTATGTGTCCATGAATATTATATACTACATAGAGGAAACCGAAACTATACCTTGGCCGATTCCCTTTATGCACCCAAATTCCAACTTAGAACAACCAAGCTTCCAACCACAAACCAAGCTTTCAATTCCACTTCAATAAGCACAAATAGGTTCCGAGGGCTCCCAAAGCTACAATAATCAAACTAGATACATATAAATCACCTTAAATCAACTTAGGGTTCCAATTAAACATAAATTTACAAGGGTTTAGTGGCTTTTACCTTCTCCTACAGATTTAATAGCAAGAATATAAGGCTAAGCAAGGATTAGAGCAAACCTAAACATCCAAAATCACAAAAACTCATTTAATCAAAACCTTATAAACCCAAAATTTTGAGGAGAGAAACTGAGAGGGATTTGAGCTTTCCTTACCAGTTTCTTATATGGGTTTTGTAGAGCTCTTCACAAGGAACGCGTTACTGCTGATGGTACGTAAATCGGAGCACCATAGCTCAAGATATTAGCTAGAGAAGAAGGAGGTAAATAGTGTTTCTTCTTCCTCTCCTCCCCTTTCCCTTTTCAGCATGAATGCTGTGTTTATGTGTGTGTGTGTGTGTGTGTGTGCTGAAAATGGGTTCATTAATGAACCTTTTATATGTTGGGCTTGGGCCCAACTTGGGCCCGGGACCAACTTGGGCGCGGTCCAACCCGTTAGCATTTTTAGCTCGTTTGGCCCAACTTTGGGCCAAACCTTTAAAATTAATGCCCAATTTTTCATTTCTAATATTTTTCTAAGGTTTTTGACGGCTTTCACTTTTCTCGTGCGATACTGGGCAAACTTGAACCGGTTCAGCCGGTTCAACTACCGGTTCGCAATTTTTCACGGTTTTTTGCAGAAAGCACATTTTCTGACTTAGAAAGACCCACCGAGTCCAAAAATCACCATTAAATCCTTAAATTCTCTCTCTAACTTTTTGGAATATGATTTGGGCAATTAATCACTTAATTAACCGGTTGATTAGTTGCGGTTCTTACAGGGAGGGAGTTTCAAAATCTTTCCAACAAAAGTTAGATAGAACTAACGGGCACATCTAGAGATTCGCATAGCCACAAATCGTTCGCAGATCAGATCACCGTAGCTCGAGTTATGGTTGAATGAAGTTGAAGATGAATAGTGTTTGGTGAAACCCTTGCTCTCTTTCTCACTTTAGCAACTCAACTCTCATGTGTTTGTGTTTGTGGCTGAAAGGGTTCATTAATGTGTGTTATATATGTTGGGCTTGGGCCTAACATGGGCCCAGTCTAATCCGTTAGCATTTTTGGCCCGTTTGGCCCAACTTTGGGCCAAACCTTTAGAATTTGTGTCTAGTTTTTAATTTTAATTATTTTCCTATGTTTTTCTACAATTATTTTTACTCTCACACAGTACTAGACAGATTTAAGCCCGTACTGCTGGCTAATTTACCGATACGCATTTTTACGCAATTTTCCGTAGAAATTTACATTTTCCAACTCAGAAAAATCTACTGAGTCCAAATATGATATTTTAAATTTCTAATTAACATTCTAAGTTTTTGAATCTATTTTAGACAATTAAATTATTTTAATTATGTGGTTAATTAATTGTGGTTCTTACATTCTCCCCACCAAATAAAAAATTTTGTCCCCAAAATTTAGTGATTACCTAAGAATAACCCGGGATAATCCTTCCGCATGTCCGACTCAAGCTCCCAAGTATGTTCTTCTATTCCGGCTCTTCTCCAAGCTACCTTTACCAACAAAACTTTTTTCCGTGCAATTTCTTTACACTAGTGTCATCAATCCGCACCGGTGTTACTTGAAATGTCAAGTTCTTCTTCAACTCAACCGACTTAGGCTCTAACATATAGGGCACATCCGATGTGTACTTATAGAGTTGTGACATATGGAATACGTCATGCAAGTTAGATAAACGCAGCGGCAAGGCTACTTGATATGCCACCGGCCCGACTCGTCTCAAGACCTCAAAAGGTCCAAGGAACCTCAGATTCAACTTCTTAGTTTTGATCGCCTTTCCAATCCCAGTTGTCGGAGTAACCCTTAGAAATACATGCTCACCCACTTTAAATTCCAACAGTTTCCTTCTCTGATCCACATAACTCTTCTATCAGCTATGTGCAGATAAGATTTTGGCCCTAATTTGTTTGATATTCTCAGTGGTCTATGCTAGCAAATCTGGTCCCAACTATAACACCCCATTACCCTAAGCCTTACCTCTAGCCGTAAAGCAAAGGATAACAAAGTACCACGACAATTCTTAAAGCTTATAATATATAAGATATATCCAAGAATTTATATAACTAGAAGCTTGATGAAGAAATAAAAGCTCGAATCACATAAAGAGGAATTACATAATGCGAAGTGTTCACACACGGTAACTAAACGCGTAGGCACGGACAAAACAAGATATAACAGATATATAAAATCTTGTAGATAGCTCCAGGATACACAAGGTAATAATTTAAGTAGACAAGATATATATAAGTATGATATACCAAAAAAAGGAGGACTAGTCACAACCTGCAGAGTTTAGGCCGACTAGTCAAACTGAATGCAAAAGGGTTTTGAAAGTTTAAAATAACCTATACAACTTATCTCTCAAATCAAGCATCCAAGGCCATAAAGTCTAAAACAGAAAGGTGAGAGAGAGTACTAAAAAAATAATAAAAAATACCAAAAGAGAGCATAAGTTCCTCCGCTCCGTTACCATCTCGCAACTCACCGAGGTGGGTCACGACCTGCATTTGAAGAGCAACAACAACATATGGTATGAGAACTGAAGGTTCTCAGTATGGTAACAGTGCCCAATATATAAGATGTAAGGTTCCTGGACGCCAAAGGCAATCCTAGAACTTCACATCGATACCGATATTCAAGCTTAACAAGGTTATCTAAACTTAGAGAATTTCTAACTAATGCAAATTACACCGCTGTATCCCACAACCTTCACTAACCTACCCTCCACGTGATCCCATCGCCACCGCCTACCTAACCCCCTTAGCACTAGACAATCACAAATAATGCAAGCAAGTAATACACAGTTAATATTCATATATAGCAAGTAATTCAAGAAGCAAGTAGGCATATTATACATTTAGGCAAACTACAAGTAGTCAAAGCAAACAAGCATATAAGAGATGCATATCACTTGTCGATCCATAAATGCCAACCCAACACACCCTTTCAGAAGTAGCCTTTTCTGCTATGCCCAAGGATATAGCGCCTGGCACGCTCTTGCAACAGAGGATCTGCCACGCCAGGGATATAGTGCCCTGCAAACTCTCATACTTAACCCAAGGATATAGTGCCTGGCACACTTGCATGCTTAACCCAAGGATATAGTGCCTGACACACTCTTGCAGCAGAAAAGGTTATCAATCTTAATCCAATTAAGGGATATAGTGCCCTGCACACTATCGTGCTTAACCCAAGGATATAATGTCTGGCACACTCTCATTCAACAATGTTCATCATTCCTTCCTGAGTTTTCAACCTATCATAACCATAAGAAATTCTCAATTTCTCAAATACAATATAATCATTCCAAATTTCTAAGTCCTATCAAAGAAGTTCCTCACCACACTAGATTCACTAATCTCATCCATAAACCTCCCAAAGCCTAAGTTTTCATCTTCTAAAACCCGTATATAAATCTATTAATCTCAAACATAAACCCCTCTATACTAGTCTTAGGGCCTAATTACTATCTAATAGTTTTAAGGATAAGTTAAAAGTTTGGAAAGCTAAAGAACCCTTAAAAGTGAAGAAAACACATTTTCAACAAAGCAGGGGTCACACGTACGGGTAAGCCATGCATACGCGTGGGAGTACATTATTGAAAGGTCACGCATACGCGTGGGTGCATTTTTCTTTGCTCGCGTACGCGAGATACCAAACCCAAAAGGGTTGGTCGTGTCACGTGCAGGTGGTCGCATACGCATGCTGCATCAGACCCAGAAAAATTAAATGTTGCAGAATTTCAGTTCTAAACACCAAACTTTAAACGTTCATAAGTTCCTCTAAAAAAATTCATTTTCATCAAACTTTATATCAATTTAAAGATCTTTGAATGAACTTTAATTTAAGACAAATTTCAATCAATTTATAAAATTGAGGTTCAAGTTATGATCCGTCAAAGTTCACCAAAAACTAGTTTTTACCAAAAATTAACTAGGTTCTCAAACTTCCAAATTTCACAACCAAACTAAACCAAAACATACCCAATCCATCACAAAACACTACCACACACTACACTTTAGCATTCCATTGTACTTCCATCACTTCCACACCTAATTCACTCAACCATTCCTCCATAAACCAACATAAACCTATAATTCCAATTCAATATTTCATACCAACAATTAACACAATCTAATTTCTCATATACACCCTTCCTCAGTTACAACATCATCACATCACTCCCATAGCATCACAATCATTATATCATAATTATCATTATTAAAAATCAATTTCAACAATCAACGCCATTCATCAACAACAATATTCAAAATCCAATATCATCATCATTGTTTATCACCACTCATCATAATCATGTTCAACGTCAATATTCATCATGTATTCATCATATTTCATATTTCACACACTCTAACACTCTATATCATCCCCTTCATAATCAAACATAATTTCACATACAATCAATCATACACAACTATCATTCAATTCTATCTTAGGGTCAACTAGCTAAAATGTCCAGAAATATTACATATTACATAAAGGAAACTGAAACGATACTTTGGCCGATTCCCAAAATACACCAAACACCAAAATGAAGCCACCAAGCTCGATCCAAATCCTCAAACCAACTCCA
The DNA here is from genome assembly GCF_000817695.3 of Arachis duranensis. Taxonomy (NCBI): domain Eukaryota; kingdom Viridiplantae; phylum Streptophyta; class Magnoliopsida; order Fabales; family Fabaceae; genus Arachis; species Arachis duranensis. Next base: position 48,883,122 of record NC_029775.3, on the reverse strand, counting down.
ACAAACACCAAAACTCAATCTAACATCATACAACATACAAAAACATCACTAGGGCTAACTCAAAACATCAAACCACAATAGTTTGAAGAGACTTACCTTACCCAACAAGATTAGGGGTAAAACTCAACAATTATCCGCTACTAGAGATCACCTAAATAAATAAAATCACAAAATCTACTGAAAAACCAAACCAAAAAATACAGAATTATTAGGGCTGGAAAATAGAGTTTGAGTTTCAATTTCTTACCAACAAAGCTTAGTTAAAAACGAAGATCTCAACGAGAGCTTTGTGTAGTCACAAACGGCTCGTCAATTGAAGCTTCGTGGCTCAAGTTATGGCTCCCGGAAGGTGACAATGAATAGTGACACCCCTTTTTCTTCTCCTTTCTCTTTCAAGTTGTGCATCCCTTCTTCAATTTAGGGTGGAAATGAGCTAAAATGCTCATTTAATGAGCATATATATGTTGGGCCTTGGGCCCGGTTTGGGTCCGGTCCAATTCGTTAGCGTTTTAGGTCTATTTGGCCCACTTTGGGCCTAAACTTTTAAGATTAGTGCCCGGTTTTCGATTCTAAATTATTTTTATCCTTTCAAAACAATAAAAATCAATTTTTAAAATTTTATTTTTCCCAAAATACGCAGTACCAGTCAAGCTAGAGCCGGTACTACTGGCTTAAGTTCCCGTACGTATTTTTACAAAAATTTTTCGCAACAGATACATTTTCTAACTCAGAAAAATTCATTGAAATCAAATTTCACCTTTTTTATTTTCAAAATATCATTTCTATATTTTCAAACCTATTTCAGTTAATTAAATTATTATTTTATTAAAGCTGTTAAACCAATTCTTACACCAACATACTTGTTTCACCGACTTCATACCAACATAGTGGAGATTCGCACTTCCGTCCAGACAAAGTCTCGTACGGAGCCATTCCAATGCTCGCATGAAAGTTGTTGTTGTACGCAAACTCCATGAATGGCATGTAACGGTTCCAACTTCTCGGTTGATCCAAAACACAAGCGCTTAGCATATCTTCCAACGTCTGAAGAGTCCTTTCTGACCGTCTAACCGTTTAAGGATGATATGCCGTGCTGAGACATAGTTTCATACCAAAAGCTCTTTGGAATGCTCCCCAAAACCTTGATGTGAATCGGGGATCACGTTTTGACACTATGCTTGATGGCACCCCGTGCAACCTTATAATCTCCTTGATGTACAATCTCACCAATTCCTCCAATGAATAGTTCCCTCAAATAGGCAGAAAGTGAGCGGACTTGGTTAAGCGATCTACGATCACCCAAACCGCATCAAATCCTAACCTAGTCCTCGGCAAACCGGTCACAAATCCATTGCAATTCCTTCCCACTTCAACTGAGGAATATCAAGTGGCTGTAGCATTTCTGATGGTCTCTGGTGTTCTATCTTCACCTTCTGAAATGTCAAACGCTTAGACACAAATGTAGCTACATCACCCTTCATCCCAGGCTACCAAAACATTTTCTTCAAATTGTAATATATCTTCGTACTTCCTGGATGAATAGAGAATCCACTGTTATGCGCCTCTTTCAAGATATCTTGTCGCAAGCTACCAACATCTGGCTTGCAAATCCTACCCTTGTACCTCCATATTCTTTCTCCGTCCCTCGAAAATCCCCATTGCTTTCCTTTCTCAATTGTCGGCAATAGTTTCTGTAACTCCTTATCATCTTGTTGAGCTTTTAAAATCTCAATCTTGAAGTCAATAGAGATTTTCAATTGGTTTAGGCACGCATTCCTATTAACTTTTCCAACACTCAATCTCAAATCCTCAAACTTGCTTACCAACTCTTCTTCCTTAATCATCATCCAAGCGATAGACAATGACTTCCTGCTCAAGGCATCCGCTGCAACGTTGCTTTCCCGGGATAATAATTTAGTTTAAAATCATAATCTTTTAGTAGTTCCATCCATCTCTTTTGACGCATATTGAGCTCTTTTTGATCAAAGATGTACTTGAGACTCTTGTGATAAGAAAAGACTCTAAACCTTACTCCGTCCAACTAGTGCCTCCAAATCTTCAATGCAAACACAATTGCAGCTAATTCAAAATCATGAGTTGGGTACTTCATCTCATAAGGCCTTAGCTGACGTAATGCGTAAGCTACTACGTTTCGGTGTTGCATCAACATGAAACCTAAACTCTTCAACGAAGCATCACGACACTTCAAACGGCTCGTGCGGTTCCAGCAAAATCAAAACAGGCATTGAAGTTAATTTCTCCGTCAAAGCTTAAAAACTCTCCTCACATTCTGACATCCACACAAAGACACCTCCTTCCGGGTTAACTTAGTCATCGAGTAATGCAATTTGAGAAAATCCGTGAATGAACCTCCTTAATATCTGGCTAATCCCAAGAAACTTCTAACCTCTGTTACCATCGTCGGCCTTTCCCATTCCATTACCGCCTCTACTTTCAAAGGATCCACCTCTATTCTGCTTTTACTCACTACGTCCTAAAAACTCCACCTCATCCTTCTAGAACTCACATTTAGACAACTTCACATACAATTTACGCTCTTTCAGGATTTGCAACACAATTCTCAGGTGCTCTTTATGTTTTTCTACTGTCTTGGAGTAAACTAAAATGTTGTCTATGAATACCACCACAAATTTGTCCAAAAAGGGACGAAATACTCTATTCATGTAATCCATGAACACAGCAGGTGCATTTGTTAACCCAAAGGATATCACCGTAAAATAATAGTGTCCATAGCACGTCCTAAACGCAATTTTTGGAATATCATCCTCTTTCACCCTAATCTGATGGTAACCAGATCTTAAATTAATCTTCGAAAATACCCCAGCCCCTTGTAACTGATCCATTAAGTCATCAATCCTAGGCAACGGGCACTTGTTCTTCACAGTCACTTTGTTTAACTACCGGTAATCCACGCAAAGTCACATTCCACCATCTTTCTTTTTTTACTAACAAAACTGACGCTCCCTACGGAGATACACTCGGTCGAATGAACCTCTTGTTTAGAAGCTCTTCCAACTGAGCCTTAAGTTCTGCCAGCTCTATCAGAGCCACTAGGTACAGCGTAATCGACATCGGTCCGGCCCCCAGCACCAAGTCAATCGCAAATTCAATCACCCTTTGAGGAAGAAATTTGGGAATATCTTCAGAAAACACCTCTGGGAACTCCCTAACTACCAGAATTTGATCTAACCTCTGTTCATCACCTAACGTATTCGCAGCCAAAAGCATATAACCCTGACACTCTTTTTTACTTCAATTCACCAACACAGAGTTAAAGTAATAACAGTTAGCTACCACTGCTCCTCCCTTTCCTTTCGATATAAAACAAATTGATCGCTCAAAACAATCCAGCAGTACCCAATTCTTTAACAACCAATCAAACCCCAAAATCATCTCCAACCCCACCATTGGCAAACAGATTAAATTATGAACAAACTCTCTATCCTCAACCATGAAAGATATTTGCCTACAACCTGATCTAGTCACAGCTGTCTGATATGGGTATGCACATGCAAATCAAAAGTTAATTCTGACATTTTCAATCCTAATTCCTCAACTTTATCAAATGCAATAAACGAATGTGAAGCTCTAATATCATACAATAAAACCAATATTTTGTAACCAATTAAACATATACCTCTCATCAAAGGATCCGCCTTAGCAGCATCACTGGCGTCCACAGCAAACACCCGACCTTGTTGTTGATTCCGACCCACATTCGGGTTCCTCCAATGAGTGTAATCCCTCGCCATGTGACCAGGAAATCCGTAAATGAAGCAACCAATTCTACCTATCTCCAATTGAAAATGATCATAAATAGGTCTTCTAATGTTGCCTTGACATTGAGGGAGTTGAGGTGCTTGTACACCCCTCTTGAAATTCTGACCTCTCGGCTGAATGTACTTGCCTCGGCCTTTGTTATTGTTTCCTCCTCTAGGATCTCTTACTACTGCCACCTTCTTAGCACATTCCTCAACCACTCGGGCTTTGTTCACCAACTCGAAAAACCCCTGAATCTCAAAAGGAGCCACAACAATCGTAATGGTATCCCTCAAACCTCCTTGATACTTGATACATTTTCAACTCTTATAGGACTCTAGGACACCTTCACATACCCTAGAGAACCTATAGAGTTCCTCAAATCTTGTAGTAAGTAGTATTCTCCTTGTCACCAATGTTATGCCTCTTCTAGAAGTTGATACGCCGCAAACTCCACAAATTGATTGTTCAGAACATGCTGGGCTTGTAGAGCGTGCTCCATGACCTAGAACCAATTATCTGCTTCAGTAGGGTTGGTTGACCCCATAAAAGTTGGTGGATGAACATTTAGAAATGAAGCCAAGGTCATCAGAGCACCACCCAAGTTGTTATCATCTCCTTCTTCATTCCCGTTTCCATTTTAATTCCTGCTCCCAGCCGGTTGAGCCATCCTTTTCATAACTTGCATAGTCGTAGCATCATTTACTTTTATAGTATTAGCCAAGTTGGCCATCGCTGCCAAAAACTCAGCATGTTCATTAACGGGTTGATTACCCTTATTGCCTCTCCGTGTACTCGTATGACCTCATCCAAGAATAGCCATTAGTGTTCCTGTCTACACTAAACAGTCGATATCAAGGTGATCAGTCTGAATATCAAAAGCTTAGTGCTTCAATTATCCCAAAAAAGCACTCACAAACAAGCATGCTATACACATATCAAGCAGATAAACCTAAATAGCATGAAAGAAAAAGACACAGAGTATGCAATGAAGAACAATCGGTCCATCCCTCAGACTAACGAGGATGAACCACTCTGATACCACTAAATATAACACCCTAATTACCCTAAGCCTTACCTCATGCCGTAAAGCAAAGGGTAACTAAGTGCCACGACAATTCTAAGGCTTATACCATAGTGTATATATATATATATAGTAATTCTAGAAGATCAATGAAGAGATACAACTCAAAATAGAATCAAAAAAGTGCCAAGTGTTCACATGATAACTAAAAGCGTAAAGGCACAAGATATAACATAATACATAATACAATAATAATCAAGATATATAAGTATGATAGTCAAGGGAACACTAGCCATAGCCCGCAGAGTTTAAGTTGATTATTCATATATAGACAATACAGAGTTTTTGAAAATTTAAACAACAGCATACAACTTATCTTTCAAAGTCAAGCCTCTAAGATAACAAAGATACAAAAGTGAGAGAGAGTCTATAACAAAGTATACCAAAACGCAAAATAAATCAAAATCCTCCGCTCCGTCACCATCTCGTAACTCACCGAAGTGGGTCACAACCTGCATCTAAAAAATAACAATAGAATATGGTATAAGAACCAGAGGTTCTTAGTATGGTAACAATGTCTAGTAATGTAAGATATAAGGTTCTGGTACGCCAAAAGCAATCCTAGAACTTCACATCAAGCATGAGGATCAAACTAATAAAACGAATCAACAAAATCCTAAATCAATTTATCTAACTTAGGGGATTTATAGACTATCATTTCACTACTGTCCTGCAGCTTTCACCAGCCTAACCTCCATACGCTCCCATCGCCACCGCCTATCGAACCTCCTCAATCCCAATAGAAAGCACAAGTAAATTGCATACAAGTAAAACACAAGTAATTATCATGTATAGCAAGTAATTTAAGAAGCACATAAGCATGTTATACAATTAGGCATAGTATATAAGTAAATAAAGCAATAAAATACACAGAAGATACACATGATGAATGCCTGTCCTATTGGCTGTGATATCACATTGTCAGTTCAACTGTCAGCCCGACACATTCTCATGAGAATGTCGCCTTTTGATCACGAATATAAAATGGGAACCCCCAGGAATATCGTGTCTGACACACGGTCCAAGAGATATAATGTCCGAAAGGATGTGAGCGGATACCCAACTGCAGACCTCACACTGTCCAGGGATATAGTGCCCGACACACTCTAGCTACTTATAGATAGACTCTCAATCAGAACCAAAATCAAGATATCAGTCTCATTATCCATACCCATTCCTCCCCGAGTCCTAGACTTATCAAACCATCATTAGTCCATGATTTCATAGGTTTATCATCATTTCAGGTTCTCATAGTCATCACCCACATGACATCCCATCCATATATTCACAACTTCAAAAATCTAAATCTCTGTCTTCTAAAATTTAACTAACTTAAGCCCTCTAACTCTTTCTCATTAGTCCCAAGTGTCAATTACTAGTTAGCAATCTTAAATAGTAGTTAAAGGAGTTTTGAAGACTAGAGAATCCTTGAAAAGTGAAGAAAAACCATTTTTCAGTAAAACAGGAATCTCGCGTATGCAAGCTCTTTGTTCGCATGGGCATGCTGTTGAAAAAAAGGGTGGTCGCATATGCGACACCCTGCTCGCAAACGTGAGTGTTCCAACTCGAAAGGAATGCTCGCGTCGCATGTTAAAATTTGCGTACGCATGGTTGAAATTCACATGCTCGCGTATGCGACATGGTGCCCACGTACGCGAGACCCCCAGGCAGTGGAGAATGTCTCATGTACGCATGTTGCATCAGACTAAGAAAAACTAAATGTTGCAGAATTTCAGATTTTTGCACCAAACTTCTGACATTCATGACTTTCTCTATAAAACTCTATTTTCCTCAAATTTTATATCATTTTAAAGCTCTTAAAATCATCTTTAATTTAAAACAAAGATCACTCAATTTTAAATTTTAAGACTCAAGTTATGATCTGTTAAAGTTCAGTAAAAATAAGGTTTTACAAATTCTCTAATTCTCAAAACTTCCAAAATCAAACCAATTCAAATGCATTCTAAATCATGTCAAAACAGTCCTATTATACCTAAATTATGTTCACATACTTTCCAATAATTCCACAAGCTTCCAATATATAATTTCATCTGAAAATTTCCACTTACACATCTCCAATTCTCAATAATCAACAACCCAAAACATTATTTCACCATCCTCAACATTTATCAACATCAACAAGCATCATAATTCATTATCAATCCTCATAATCATCATTATTCAACCCCAACATCATTAATCAATCATCACAATCATTAAAATCATCATACATCAACAATTATCAACAACCAATTTAATCCTATCCTAAGCTCCACTAGCTTAAGTATCCAGAAACATTACATATTACCTAGAGAAAATCGAAACCATACTTTGGCTGATCCACAATATGCACAATACACCAAATGTGATTCCAATCAAGTTTTCAACCAAAATCAAGCCACCAATTTCAATCCAAATGCTTCCAAATAGCCAAGACAACTCCAACAAGTACCAATGCTCAAACTAACATTATATATTTCATAAAACTCAAAACCTAATATTCATAATATACCAAGCTACAAGCGTTTTTGAGAAACCTTATCTTATCCACAGAAATTGGGAATGAAACCCAACAATTCCTCACTAATGGTTAGCACATAAATAACCAAAACACAAAAATCTACTCAAAACTCTAACCTTAATTTTTGAAATTCATAGAGCTATAGAATGGGGAGGGATTTTCGAAATCTTACCAACAAACCCTAGATAGAACTAATTGGTTTGGCGAGAGCTTCGCGTAGCCACAAACCATTCGTGAATTCGAGAACCGTAACTAGAGTTATGGTTGAATGAAGTTGAAGATGAATAATGCTTGGTGAAACCCTTGCTCTCTTTCTTACTTTAGCAACTCAACCTTCATGTGCGTGTGTTTGTTGCTGAAAGGGTTCATTAATGTGTGTTATATATGTTGGGCTTTAGCCCAACTTGGGTCCGGTCCAACCTGTTAGCGTTTTTATCCCGTTCGGCCCAACTTTGGGCCAAACCTTTAGAATTAGCACCCGATTTTTAACTTTAATTATTTTTCTATGTTTTTTTACAGTTTTTATTAATCTCACACAGTACTAGACAGATTTAAGCTGGTACTGTTAGCTAATGTACCAGTATGCATTTTTACGTAATTTTCCGCAGAAAATTACATTTTCTAACTCAAAAAAATCTACTGAGTCCGAATATCATATTTAAATTTTCTAATTAACATTCTAAATTTTTGAACATATTCCGAGCAATTAAATTATTTTAATTAAGAAGTTAATTAATTGCAGTTCATACAACTCTTCTCGTCACGGTCTCACGAAGAAAGTGTTGACCCTGTGGCA
>NC_029775.3:48873816-48874920 GCF_000817695.3 Arachis duranensis | reverse complement strand
TTGTCCGAGCTCACTTCCCCTCCACCGTTGCCATCGCTTCCAATTCCTCTGCCGTCGTCGGTAAGCACAATTGCTTCAATTTAATTTTTCTTGTTTTGTACTTTTGTTAATAATAAGGGTTGCTAGGTTTTCTGATTTCTGTTTGAATTTGTTAATTTTTGCTTATTTTAAGATACTGAATTTCTAAAATAATGGTTGAATTGAATAATTTCTCATCATCAAATGTTCCTTAATTTACGTCTTTCTAACCACTATTGGATTCTTAATCCATGATTCTTAATCTTGTTCTTGATACTTGCACCTTATTTTTTTGTTTACTATTGGAAGGGAAATTTAGTTGATAATAGAGGAGATGCGAATGATCGTTGTGAAACAATGAAGAAGTTGAGGAATAAGATCGGCAAGTATGAGGTTGGTAGAACCATCGATGAAGGTACATTTGCCAAGAACACCGACACCGGAGATAGCGTTGTGATGAGCGGATAATTTATACGCTTTTTGGCATTGCCAATTGGCGCGCTCTCAATGGCTTTGGAAAGTAGACATCTTGGGCTTTCCAGAAATATATGATAGTCCATACTTTGCCCAAGATTTGATGGCCCAAACCGGCGTTCAAAGTCACCTTCAGAATTCCCAGCGTTAAACGCCGGAACTGGCACAAGGATGGGAGTTAAACGCCCAAACTGGCACCAAAGCTGGCGTTTAACTCCAAGAGAAGTCTCTACATGAAAATGCTTCAATGCTCAGCCCAAGCACAAACCAAGTGGGCCCGGAAGTGGATTTTTATGTCATTTACTCATCTCTGTAAACCCTAGGCTACTAGTTCTCTATAAGTAGGACCTTTTACTATTGTATTATCATCTTGGTAGCTATCTTTGTTCTTATGCTATCTTAGATCATTGGGAGGCTGGCCATTCGGCCATGCCTAGACCTTGTTCTTATGTATTTTCAACGGTGGAGTTTCTACACACCATAGACTAAAGTGTGGAGCTCTGCTGTACCTCGAGTATTAATGCAATTACTATTGTTCTTCTATTCAATTTCGCTTGTTCTTGTTCCAAGATATCACTTGTTCTTCAACTTGATGAATGTGATGATCCGTGA
>NC_029775.3:48873362-48873636 GCF_000817695.3 Arachis duranensis | reverse complement strand
TCTAACCTTGTCTGTGGTATTCTGAGTAGGATTCAATGATTGAATGACTGTGACGTGCTTCAAACTCCTGAGGGCGGGGCGTTAGTGACAGACGCAAAAGAATCACTGGATTCTATTCCGACCTGATTGAGAACCGACAGATGGATAGCCGTGCCGTGATAGGGTCCGTTGAACATTTCCACTGAGAGGATGGGAGGTAGCCACTGACAACGGTGAAACCCTTGCATACAGCTTGCCATGGAAAGGAGTAAGAAGGATTGGATGAAGACAGTAG
>NC_029775.3:48871244-48873207 GCF_000817695.3 Arachis duranensis | reverse complement strand
TGCCTGACTGAGATTTACAAGGTGACCATAGCTTGCTTCATACCAACAATCTCTGTGGGATCGACCCTTACTCGCGTAAGGTTTATTACTTGGACGACCCAGCACACTTGCTGGTTAGTGGTGCGAAGTTGTAGTGATCACAATTTCGTCCACCAAGTTTTTGGCGCCGTTGCCGGGGACTTTTCGAGTATGGACAACTGATGGTTCATCTTGTTGCTTAGATTAGGTATTTTTTCTTCAGAGTGCTTAAGAATGAATTCTAGAGTTTCATGATGATCTGTTGAAGTCTGGCTGGCTATGAAGCCATGTCTAATTTTATTGGACCGAGGTTTCAACTTATCATCACAAGAGCTTGTTGATTTCTATCAATCTTGCTGTTGAAGCGGTGATCTGCTAAGGCTTGGCTGGCCATTGGCCATGTCTAGTGTTTTGGACCGAAGCTTTCTTTGAAAGCTTGGCTGGCTATGAAGCCATGTCTAATTCCTGGACCGGAGTCTTAGACTAACATTGCATGATTCCTGGAATTCTCATTAAGAATTTTGATACCTTTATTTTCTTTTCCACTTAATTTTCGAAAAAAAAATCCAAAAAAATTTCTTGTTTGAGTCTAGAGTCTCATTTTAAGTTTGGTATCAATTGCATGTTTCTGTTCTTCTTGCATTCATGCATGTGTCTTCATTAATCTTCAAGTTGTTCTTGATGATTTCATTGCTCTGATCTTTGAATTCTATTGACTTGAGTGTTTATATGTCTCATATGCATTCTCATTGTTAGTGTCAGCAGTATACAAACTGCTAAGTTTGGTGTCTTGCATGCATTGTTATTTGATTTTAGTTGCATTTTGATTATTCCTTATTATTAAAAATCCAAAAATATTTTTAATTTGTGTCATTTCAAGTCAATAATACAGAGGATTGAAGATTCAGAACATACAGCAGAGGAACTACACAGAAAAAGCTGGGCGTTCAAAATGCCCAGTGAAGAAGACAGACTGGCGTTTAAACGCAAGCCAGGGTGCCTGGCTCGGCATTTAACGCCCAAAAGGGTAGTAGTTTGGGCGTTAAACGCCAGAATGTGCACCATTCTGGGCGTTTAACGCCAGGATGGCACAAGAGGGAAGATTCTATTTTCAATGCAAATTTTTTTCAAGTTTTCAAATTTTTTTTTTAAAATCAAATCTTTTTCAAATCATATCTTTTCAATCAAATCTCCTTCAAAATCAATTTCTTTCTATTTTTAAAAAATACTTGCCATCAATTAATGATTTGATTCAACATATCAAGTATGTTGTTGCCTTTTCTGTTGAGAAAGGTTTAATGTTTGAATCATATCTTTTCTTGATAGCCAAGTCATTAATCTTCAAAATCAAATCTTTTTTATTTCGAATTTCAAAATCTTTTTCAAAAATCACTTGATTTCTTTCCCACTTTTATTTTCGAAAATTTCTTCCCCTCTTCTCACATCCTTCTATTGATGGATTAACATTATTCCTTAATGCACAATTCGAACTCCATCTTTCTTGATAAGTTCAAATTTTCTAACTCTTCCTTTCATTTTTCTTCTCCTCTGACACCTCAAGGAATCTCTATACTGTGACATAGAGGATTTCATATTTTCTTGTTCTCTTCTCTTTCATATGAGCAGGAGCAAAGACAAAAGCATTCTTGTTGAGGCTGATCCTGAACCTGAAAGGACCTTGAAGCGAAAACTAAGAGAAGCTAAGGCACAACTCTCTGTAGAGGACCTAACAGAAATCTTCAAAGAAGAAGAACCCATGGCAGCCGAAAACAACAACAATGGAAGGAAGGTGCTGGGTGACTTTACTGCACCTACTCCCGACTTTTATGGGAGAAGCATCTCTATCCCTGCCATTGGAGCAAACAACTTTGAGCTTAAGCCTCAATTAGTTTCTCTAATGCAACAGAATTGCAAGTTCCATGGACTTCCATTGGAAGATCCTCAT
>NC_029775.3:48868776-48871199 GCF_000817695.3 Arachis duranensis | reverse complement strand
ACTCTTGGGAAAAGCTAGTCAATGCCTTCTTGGCAAAGTTCTTTCCACCTCAAAAATTGAGTAAGCTTAGAGTAGAAGTCCAAACCTTTAGACAGAAGGAAGGAGAATCCCTCTATGAAGCTTGGGAAAGATACAAACAATTAATCAGAAAATGTCCATCTGATATGCTTTCTGAATGGAGCATCATAGGTATTTTCTATGATGGTCTTTCTGAACTGTCCAAGATGTCTTTGGATAGCTCTGCTGGAGGATCTCTTCATCTGAAGAAGATGCCTACAGAAGCTCAAGAACTGATTGAAATGGTTGCAAATAACCAATTCATGTACACTTCTGAAAGGAATCCTGTGAATAATGGGACTAATCAGAAGAAAGGAGTTCTTGAGATTGATACTCTGAATGCCATATTGGCTCAGAACAAGATATTGACTCAGCAAATCAATTTGATTTCTCAAAGTCTGTCTGGAATGCAAAATGCACTGGGCAGTACTAAAGAAGCTTTATCTGAAGAAGAAGCTTATGATCCTGAGAACCCTTCAATGGAAGAGGTGAATTACATGGGAGAACCCTATGGAAACACCTATAATTCTTCATGGAGAAATCATCCAAATCTCTCATGGAAGGATCAACAGAGACCTCAACAAGGTTTCAACAATAATAATGATGGAAGAAACAGGTTTAGCAGTGGCAAGCCTTTTCCATCATCCTCTCAGCAACAGACAGGGAGTTCTAAGCAAAACACCTCTGACTTAGCAACCATGGTCTCTGATCTAATCAAAACCACTCAAAGTTTCATGACTGAAACGAGGTCCTCCATTAGAAACTTGGAGGGACAAGTGGGTCAGCTGAGTAAGAAAATTACTGAACTCCCTCCTAGTACTCTTCCAAGCAATACAGAAGAAAATCCAAAAGGAGAGTGCAAAGCCATCAACATGGCCGAATTAGGAGAGGAGGAAGAGGCAGTGAATGCCACTAAAGAAGACCTCAATGGACGTCCACTGGCCTCCAATGAGTTCCCCAATAAGGAACCATGGGAATCTGAGGCTCAAAATGAGACCATAGAGATTTCATTGGATTTACTTCTGCCATTCATGAGCTCTGATGAGTATTCTTCCTCTGAAGAGGATGAGTATGTCACTGAAGAGCAAGTTGCTAAATACCTTGGAGCAATCATGAAACTAAATGACAAGTTATTTGGAAATGAGACTTGGGAGGATGAACCCCCTCTACTCACCAAAGAACTGGATGACTTGTCTAGGCAGAAATTACCTCAAAAGAGACAGGATCCTGGGAAGTTTTCAATACCTTGTACCATAGGCACCATGACCTTTGAGAAGGCTCTGTGTGACCTTGGGTCAGGGATAAACCTCATGCCACTCTCTGTAATGGAGAAACTTGGAATATTTGAGGTACAAGCTGCTAGAATTTCACTAGAGATGGCAGACAACTCAAGAAAACAAGCTTATGGACTTGTAGAGGATGTTCTGGTAAAAGTTGAAGACCATTACATGCCTGCTGATTTCATAATCCTAGAGACTGGGAAGTGCATGGATGAATCCATCATCCTGGTAGACCCTTCCTAGCCACAGCAAAGGCTGTGATTGATGTTGATAGAGGAGAATTGATCATTCAAGTGAATGAAGAATCCCTTGTGTTTGAGGCTCAAGGATATCCCTCTGTCATCATGGAGAGGAAGCATGAAGAGCTTCTCTGAAAACAGAGCCAAACAGAGCCCCCACAGTCAAACTCAAAGTTTGGTGTTGGGAGGTTCCAACATTGCTCTGAGCATCTGTGAGGCTCCATGAGAGCCCTCTGTCAAGCTACTGACATTAAAGAAGCGCTTGTTGGGAGGCAACCCAATGTTATATTTTATCTATTTTCCATTGTTATTTTATGTTTTCTGTAGGTTGGTGATCATGAGAAGTCACAAAATCAATTGAAAAAGCAAAAACAAAATGAAAAACAGAAAGAAAAATAGCACACCCTGGAGGAAGATCTTGCTGGCATTTAAACGCCAGTAAGGCTAGCAGATGGGCGTTTAACGCCCAGTCTGGCACCATTCTGGGCGTTTAACGCCAGAAAGGGGCACCAGACTGGTGTTAAACGCCAGTAAAGGGCAAGAACTTGGTGTTAAACGCCAGAAAGGGGCACCAGCCCGACGTTTAACTCCAGAATTGGCACAGAGAGCAATTTTGCTCGCCACTTGGTGCAGGGATGACTTTTCCTTGACACCTCAAGATTTGTGGACCCCACAAGATCCCCACCTACCCCACCACTCTCTCTCTTCTTCACCCATTCACCAATCACCTCAAAACCTCTTCCCCAAAAACCCTTCACCTATCAAATCCCATATTTCTCTTCACCACTCACATCCATCCTTCATAAAACCCCACCTACCCCACCATTCAAATTCAAACCACTTTCCC
>NC_029775.3:48866860-48867301 GCF_000817695.3 Arachis duranensis | reverse complement strand
GGAAAATGTAAGGTTGGCATTCAACTTGCCTATGATGCAAGGAGATGAACATCCTTACATTAGAAGGGTCAACTTTGATCAAAGGTTGGACCAAGTCCTCACAGTCATCTGTGAAGAGGGCGCCCAATGGAAGAGAGATTCAAGAGGGAAGCCGGTTCAATTGAGAAGGCATGACCTCAAGCCCGTGGCTAGGGGATGGTTGGAATTTATCCAACGTTCAATCATTCCCACTAGCAACTGGTCCGAAGTTACTATAGACCGGGCTATCATGATTCATAGCATCGTGATTGGAGAAGAAATAGAAGTTCATGAGGTGATATCCCAAGAACTTTATAAGGTGGCGGACAAGTCCTCTACCTTGGCAAGATTAGCCTTTCCTCATCTCATTTGTCACCTCTGTTATTCAGTGGGAGTTGACATAGAGGGAGACACCCCCATTGA
>NC_029775.3:48865620-48866757 GCF_000817695.3 Arachis duranensis | reverse complement strand
GAGATCCCTGAGATGCCTCAAGGGATGCACTTTCCTCTACAAAACTATTGGGAGCAACTAAACACCTCCCTAGGAGAATTGAGTTCCAACATGGGACAACTAAGGGTGGAGCACCAAGAATATTCCATCCTCCTCCATGAAATTAGAGAAGATCAAAGAATCATGAGAGAGGAGCAACAAAGGCAAGGAAGAGACATTGAGGAGCTCAAGCACTCCATGGGATCTTCAAGAGGAAGAACAAGCCGCCATCACTAAGGTGGACCCGTTCTTTAATCTCCTTGTTCTTTATTTTTCTGTTTTTCGAAAATTAATGCTTATGTTTATCCATGTTTGTGTCTTATGATCATTAGTGTCTTAGTGTCTATGCCTTAAAGTTATGAATGTCCTATGAATCCATCACCTTTCTTAAATGAAAACTGTTTTTATTACAAAAGAACAAGAAGTACAGGATTTCGAATTCATCTTGAAAACTAGCTTAATTAGTTTGATGTGGTGACAATACTTTTTGTTTTCTGAATGTATGCTTGAACAATGCATATGTCTTTTGAATTTGTTGTTCATGAATGTTAAAATTGTTGGCTCTTGAAAGAATGATGAAAAAGGAGACATGTTACTGAGGATCTGAAAAATCACAAAAATGATTCTTGAAGCAAGAAAAAGCAGTGAATACAAAAAAAATCGAAAAAAAAAGAAAGAAGAAAACGAAAAAAAAGGGAAAGAAAGAGAAAAGAAAAAAATAAAAGTTGTGATCCAAGGCAAAAAGAGTGTGCTTAAGAACCTTGGACACCTCTAATTGGGGACTCTAGCAAAGCTGAGTCACAATCTGAAAAGGTTCACCCAATTATGTGTCTGTGGCATGAATGTATCCGGTGCTAATACTGGAAGACAGAGTGCTTTGGGCCACGGCCAAGACTCATAAAGTAGCTGTGTTCAAGAATCATCATACTTAACTAGGAGAATCAATAACACTATCTGGATTCTGAGTTCCTAAAGAAGCCAATCATTCTGAATTTCAAAGGATAAAGTGAGATGCCAAAACTGTTCAGAGGCAAAAAGCTACTAGTCCCGCTCATCTCATTGGAGCTAAGTTTCATTGATAATTTGGAGTCTATAGTATATTCTCTTCTTTTTATCCTA